>NW_010109958.1:0-29717 GCF_000699245.1 Pterocles gutturalis
TCGCGCAGGGAGGCAGGCGGGGGGGTGTCAGCCATCGCGCTGCCTGACGCAGTCTCCTGCCGTTTGAGGTGAAATACCTAAAAATAATAAGTGCTGCAGGCTCTCCGGGGCCCAGCTGCTGAGAAGAAATCACGTATACAATTGACAGCCTTTGTCAGCTGAGTTTCTCTTCCTCGTTCTCTCCGTGTGACAGCAATTAGCTGGGATGGAGATTGAAGACCTTTCCAAGCCTGAAGATCCTGTGCAAGAGCTGCCTTACCCCCAGCCGGGCTTTTAGCAGCACAAAAGAAGTGCTCATGCTTTTCTTGTGTAAAGGGGAACACCAGATGTCGAAGTGAGCACCTTGCTAGATTTCTCAGTGGTTTTAGGTGAACAGTGTATTGACTTCACGTCCTCTGTCCATCTGGAAGGTGCTAAAGCAATCACCCTACAATGATTTGTTTGTGTTGTAGGAAAGAACTGAAGAAGCACAGGAGGAAAGGAACTAAGAGTTCACAGAAACCTGTGAACACAAGTCTTTGTACGAGGCTGTACTGACTTCATATCTTCCAAAAGATCAGGCAGGAACAGATGGTAATCCCTTCTGCTCTGCTTAAAGGCCTTTTTCCCCATACTTAAAAGAGCCTGTAACTGTGTCCAAAAGTGTAAGGATGGGAGAATATGGTGGAAAATCTTGAGCTTCCAACATAAAAAGAAATTTAAATATATGCATATACAGGACTCCTCAATCTGCAGATCTCGCAGAAATAGCTTGGGCCTTTGCTGTAAAAGAAAAACAAACAGTAGAAACCAGTGCTTCCAAAGTACTTTTCAGTAATCCTAGGTTCTTCAGTTCTAATCCCTTTCTTGTGTAAGCATGTGCATATTTTACTGGAAGGGGAAATATTTTAGCTAAAGAATATTGGCAGCATTTCACTTGTTGAAAACGTACGTAAGAGGGTAAAACACATGAAAGCACTTACAAGAAACTTGGTATTTTTTTTTTCAACAAACAATTATTTCATAGCCAAAGCCGTTTCAACGAAATTTAAATACCTCTGCTGGTGGTCACAGTGTAAATAGCTAAAAATATAGTAAACCTTGCATGAGTACATGCTGGTGTTGGCCTTACCTTTCTGACCCCTTATGTTCCTTGATTTTTTTTATATTAACTTTTACTGTTTATTCCTTATTGTGTAGATCTTGCCATTCAAAGAGAGTTCTGGGTGTTATCAGTGTTACGTTTAGCTCCATACTGTTCCTTTCAGACCAGCTGGCTGGTAGCTATTCGTAAGGGCCCTTTAACCTTCAGGCTCTATTGTTAGGATTTTGTTTGCTTTTTTAATAGGGGTAGGCAGGAAAGGGAAGAAAAAAGGACTATTTTCAGACCCTGTGTTTCATTAATTATGCAAAAGATGTTTCTGTTTTTGTATCATGGCAGAGCAGCGAGTCCTGAAGGGAAATGGAAATATTGGTATCTGGTGAGTTAGTCCAAGGGATTCACTGAAAAATAGATTTTTGCCTTTGATATTTACATTTGCAGTAATATCAGCAAAGAGCTGCTATTCCTGCATAAAACATCCAATTTCAAGCAAAGTTTTCTCAAAGAAAGCCACCAGCTAGAATTACCTGTCTGTAATTTGAAGAAATTGCAGTGCTCTTTGTGACCTTGGTTAAATTGCTGTCATTGTTTATCTGAGGCTTTCCTCTGAATTTCTGGCTGTAGTTGTTAGGGTTCAAGCTGTGGTATCCGCTGCTGATGTCTGTAGACTTTATAGGAAGCTGATCTTCTTTCGTATGTTTCCATTTCAGGAGACCAGCTTATAGCACCAAGGTACTGAAATACATTGTAGGTGACGTAAATTGTATCAATATAAGCAAGTGCAATGACTTGGAAGATTTGTATTATAAGTACTTATTTAATGAACAGTCTTAATTGTCATCCTTGTCAAACTGGTCTTTGACAAAAAATATATATCTCTAAATTTTGTCTTTAAATGGGGACCTCTACAGTAATTTTTCATATTTTCATACTTTGAGTTTCAGAGTTTAAATTTTGATTCACGGCATTTCATAAATAACATTTTGCAATTGAAAATGGAGTAAAAAGGGGAGGAAGACTTTCTGCTTAAAGTTGATTTTTTTGGTGCTATGAATCATAATATATTTTAAAGGTTTTATCAAACTCTGAATTCTAAATGCAAGAAGTTAGCTCTCCAAGGATTTATTTTCTTTTTGCAGTCGTATCACTGCATTTCCCAAATCTTGATATTGTCCCAGTGCTGAATTTACGTCACACAGTTTGGTTTTCTTATTTCCCATAAGATGAACAGACAGTTGATTACACCAAAGAACAATCAGGCTTAAAGGAGAACACGTCTCTCCACAGAAAAAGAAATTCCTGCCATCTCTCTTCCATCTCATATTCTACTCGGTGACAAGTGGAGCAGCCTGGGACAAGCACAAGCCTTGCTGCAGCAACCACATAAGCATGGCTGGGGGAAATGAGGAGTGAGAGCGTATGATTACTGTCACCATGCGGGAGGGGTATGTCAACAGGGCAGCCCAAGAATGAACAGAAGGGAGGAAAGGCTTGTTTCCCTCAACACTCTTTTTGGTTGGGCCTGTAGCAAACGCCAGTCCAATTACTGCAGAACCGCTTTTGGTAACCAAAAAAAGGAACTGTCTTTGCGGTTGGAAGTGGGTTTTGAGCTGTGAAGACACAAGTTCTCTTTTTTAAGTAAACCACGTTGTTTTTCTCAACTGCGATTTCATAGAAGAGGACTGGTTTTGCATCGTTACTGAAATGATGGCAAATAACATATTAGTAATTTTAATGAAAAGAGGTTCATTCACTTATACTCTCTGTGCATGGAACCTTTAAATGTTTAGGAATCCCAGCCTCCTCTGGAGGTGACTGAATCGTCTATTAAGTTACGGCTCATTTCAGATTCAGTCACTGCATTTCCTTTCTCGCAGACATTTTATATTGTCTGTTTCAGGTGGGTAATAGTCTGGAAGAAAGAGGATCTGGACTCTGGTGGGGTTTTTTCTCTATATTGAATTCATCTCCTGTAGATTTCAGTTACAGAAGGACATGATGTAGCCACAGAAGATGCAAAGTTGACAATTAAGTTTTATTTAAATTAGTCGGGAAAGCCTCTGCTACTTCCAGGTGGATGTGGAAGTGTAGTGTCAGTAGGAAGAATCTTCTCCTTTTGTGGGGTGACCACACAGCAGAGTCCTCACCATGAGAGCAGGCAGCCTGGAGCCTGAGAACCAATGTCGTGGGACAATAATGTCTTTCATTTCTTGCACGAATACAGTCTTGGGTGCCAGCTAGAACTTTTTCTCTCCCTGTAGTGCCTGTTACATGTCTTCCTGTTTGCCATATCTTTCCTAGCCCTCATTTTCGACCTCAGACTGTTTACTTACAGTAATTTGTGCCATTCCATTTTGCTCAGCAAGGGATAACATTGGTTTTGCTTTGGATGTAGAATTTTACTTTCAGTGTGCTGGGGCAAGATATGACCAATTCTGTTTTAACTTTGGAAACAGTTATGGGGAGATCTAGCTCTTTTCAAGAGCTCCTCTACAATTCCTTTGTGCCCTGAAGCGTCCGACGGTATCACCATCCTTTTCAGGACTGTGGAGAAGATGGACCAAACAACATGCTGGAATTTGAGGCATCCTCTCTCTCCTCTTAGTACTTATTTATTGATTATTGCCTGCAGTAACTGTGGAACAATTCTGAAGCTGCTCTGCAAATTAGAGGAAAAGATTTTTCTTTCCCCAGCACAGCTAGTACCTAGCCTTGCATGAAAGCTTGTCTTCGAAATTGTATAGGTCAGGGTTTGTTGGAATGTTCTTTTTACTCCCTTTGCTCAGTTTATACCTCAGCAGAGGTGTGACTTCTGAGTTTTACACCCAGCAGTAACCATGAGTGGAGTAAATAAGTTCATTTTGATTTATCCACAGGTATTAAAAGGAATGTTTAATTCCTTCCTCTGAGTTTCCTGACAGTTTTTAAATTCAATGTAATGAAATCTCCCTTCAGCCATTAATCAGCCACCATAAAGCTCAAGAACTTCACCAGTTAAAAAAAGAAAAACATGTTCTTTCCTTACTGCAGTCTGCAAATCTGTTGTTAGAGCACATTTCCTTAACAACAGGAATCTTGCTCTGGCTATGAAATGCAGCGTGACTGGCCTCCCACCCTGATCAGTATGGCTCTGACCAGGAAGCCTCGTCCTTACTGAGTGGAGGGAGCACTGGCAAGTGCATTGAAAATCCATGGTTTTTACTGTAAGAGCTAAGTATAACGTACATACCCTCTCAGAGCTGGCTTGAGATCAGTGGTTTACCCTCAATGGGTCAATGAACAGCTGGCAAGTATGTAATGCAACTTTGCAACAATTGCAATTTGAATCCCGATGGATGACTTAATAACTGTAATGTAGTTTTTTCTTTCTTTTTTTTCACTTTTTTCTTTTAATTTTATATCCAGCATATAACAACCCTAAGGAATAGGCATGAACTGTACTTTGGTTCTCGCTGGGATTGTGCTGGGGCTCACACTACCAGATCCTTACTGCAGCCCTGTGGTGTGTCAGGGCTGGCCGTGTCCTGCCATTCCTGTTCTGCTGCTGCTGCCCTCCAGACTGCCAAAGAATGAGATCCCATCAAAGGTCAGCCTTCATCTGGCAGCTGGGTCTAGACCTGGGGCTTCTCTGTTGCATGAGACTGTGTCTGGTGCGTTAGTACTTTTTAAATTGTCTTGCTTCTATGTGGTTTTGCTAGTTGATGCAAATTTAGTGAAAGAAGAAGAGCAATCTTTACGCATCAGTGTTCTTGAAGGCATATGGCTCCACCTCATAAAGCAAGACTGAGAATGTGTGTATCTTGATGAGCCTGATTTTTGTGTTCAGGGAGTTTACTTATACCAGCTCCAGGCCAACTAGAGCCACTGGTGCAGTGAACTATATTGTTTTTATAGGAAAAAGAGACTATGCTTAACAAATCTAGAAGCTTAACAAATGTGTGCTGTAGGAGCTTTAACAACTATAAACAAAATGACATGAACATGCTGCAAACTGGCTTGAGAAGATGGATGAAAACCATCTATTTTTTTTTTTTCAAAACTATATGGGCAGTCAGTTTAATTGTTGCTTATGTGTATGTTGCATCAACAAGAAAATCTGCAGTCTGTCCAGTTGTTTTACCTCAGAGATAAGTAAATCTAAAAATAAACCTTTGGTTTTGATTGCATCCTGGTAAGTAACCAGTCTCCTAAAACTATCCATCCTTGAATAAATATTGATTGTGTGCAACAACCTGAAGTAGCGAAATTTAGTTAAGTTCTTTAATCAATTTTCTTTCTATACTTCTTTGTGACAAATACATTTTGGAAGATGTGTAACTTTCTTTTTATAGATGTCATGGTTCTTCAAGCCTACCATCACACGTCTTAAGTATATATATATATATTTTTTTTTTTTTCAGCTTCAGACCTACCATTTTTCAGCTGGTAAGTTATTTTTGTGGATTTTAAGAGGGCCAGACTTGGTTTTGCAGTGTTTGCTGCAACAGCATAACATGCAGTGCTGACCTGCTTTGTCCAGTTAGGTTTCTTGGCCTTGAATTTTCTCGTATCTATTTAAAAGATGAAACCAAGTGTCTACATTTAAAATACTCTCACAATAATTTCAATATGACGAGTCGCTGTTCAGACACTAGACACCTACAGCACAGTTAATAAGGCTTTCTGGGAAAACACTTTCTACTGCTATAGCAGTTCTTTCACAGAGGTCATGGCGAGGAGCCAGAGGAGGTTGGTAGACAGCTAGGCAACCAGAAAAGAACAAGTTTGTCAGCATGTACAGCTGACTACCATGAGAATAATTTTCCATAAACACAGCCTGTAGAGTGTTTGCTTAAGGGGGGGTTAATTTTTCGCTAAACTTCCTAAAAGCTAAGCCATTTTTAACTGTGGTAGAAAGTAATTTGTTCAAAGCAGATGGAATAAGGCTCAGTACGATTTTTCTACTATTTTAATACTACCTACACATTGCAGTACGATGAGGTATGATATTTCAGTATATATAGACAATATAGGATTATTCTCCTAATGATACATTATGACAATTAGTTTGGATAGGTGTTTTGATTTCTACTAGCTATAGTGATCAATTCAGAACAAGAAAACATCAGAAATGGTCTTAGTGGCAGAAGAGACAGCCTTTAGTTATGTTCTCCTGCAAGTAAATGTCATCTAGATTGCCAACATGTAACCATAAGAAATAAATTAACTTGCTTTTCTAGGTTGCTCATGGTTATGATTGTAGTGTAACTCTGGGAATATGGGTGGTCTTGTAAGTTTTATGGTGCTCTGTAACCCAAAATCTCTAACCAAGTATGACTGAATCATAGTTCCGATCTCCAAAGCAGGTTTAGGTGTGATCAGCTGCTGCGCTGTATCTATACTTCTCCTTTCTCTGGCAATCTCTGTGTGCAAGGTCAAGGCTGAAAGAGAGTATTACACAGGCCTGTGTCATATGGAGACTTCCTTCACGCTGAAATAATCTGGTGTTAGCTGGGTGCCTAAGGAACGGCATAAAGCAGATGGACTGAAGTAAATGCATGAACACTAAACTTTCAAAAGAGAAGACAAAAATCAATTCCTATTTATACTGAAAAAATGTTTTTGATTAAATAATAACCCACTCAATTTTTAATATCGTTCTTCAATATACAGAATTGTTTGCCAAAGTCTCTATAACCATGTGTGGTTTATTTCAAGTATGATGCAATCCATAACCTGCAGCTCACTTAATTTTGCAATATGAGCTGTCTTTATCCATTATTTATTGTCTTTGAATATGAGGAGGATCAGAATATTAGACAGAAAGAGCACAGTGGCTTTGAGGATGAGTCATAGGAATGAGATGAAATTCAGTAGTAAAAGCACAGTGCTTAAGTGTCTTGGTTCAGAACAACCAAGGGGGAGGCACGAGAATGGTTGGGGGAGCTGCCCTGGCAATGTGGCCTTGGAAAGGTGAATGCAAGTCCCAGGGGCTCCGAGGGAGAGATTCCCACTAGAGCCAGGGAGGTATGAGTGCCCTTGTGCAAGGCCCTAATGCACCTTGTCAGAGGTAATGTGTATAATTCTCTCTGCCTGATTTCTGGAACTGGAACAGGTTCAGAGGAAAAACAGCATGTCTGGGAGAACAGAGAAGAGGAGATGAGGTATCACGGCAAAACAAAATGACAGAAGACCTGAGAAAAGACATAACTGTAAAATAGTGTACTTCCTGATCATTGAATGGATACAATTTCTGTTAATAGATATAATTTCTGTGCATACATGTGATTTCTAAAGAATCCACAAAGACGACATCCTCGTTTATCAGGTGATGAGGGACTTTATGAGGAATACATCAGAGAAGAAATATATTTTTTTAAAGGAAAGGGCACATTGTTTCAAGAAAAATGTTTAGAAATTAATGTTGGATACATTTAGACAGAAATTTACAGATTCCTAATTGTGAGGATAGTCTGCAATGTCTCTCCAGCAGGGTTAAGTGAGGGCAAAAATTTGAAATGCTTTTAAGCTGGAGCCCAGGACATTTATGAAAGTGATTCTATGAAATGTTGCTTTTAATACCAAGGGACAGAACTCAGTAATTCAGAAATTCCCTTTAGTTTTGCTATTCATATTTGTCTTTTAGGTATCTTACCATCTAAAAAGTAATAATAAAACCAGTCACTGCTATGAAAGGAATTCAAAATCCTTCTGTCTTAAGTTGTGTAAAAATAACAAATGACTTGGGGTCTGTTGGAGAACAGTACCTTCTAAACAAATCTGTCAAATCTTATTTTAAGTCTGTTTAGTCTGCAGTGGTGAAATTGCTCTGAATAGAAAATACATGATAAAATATGTTTAACAGGTCTTGTCAAAAAGCTTTTTCATTCTATTTAGCACTTTCCAATAACAGACAATCTCTACTGCATTTAATAAAAAGTAATAAAACTGCCGAAGCCAGAACTGATTGCTGGTTAGTTCAAAACAAATAGTTTATAACCTCTCTTTACAGTGTACTGCTCACTCTCTGTGTCTAGAAGTCAATGGTTAAATAAAGTCTCTCTGGGAACGAGTTTCCATTCTGAGTCATAAGCATTGGATTGACAACCTTTACAGAAATTTAAATGCAATCCTATTAAACAATACAGTTCTATAAACGCTCAAGGGTAGGTTTCTTTCACTAAACTGCAGTATCTCGGAGAACAGCTTGTAGAGGATTGCTGTTGCTATGAAAAGCAATCAGGCTGGGAGCTGTTGGGCTAGAACACCTCTAGCATCCCATCAGGAGGATGGGATATCTCATGGTACAGGACCCGCCAGCCAGCAGCAATTATCGAAATGGTGTTTGCCCACAGGAATAAAGCCATAGCCATGTAAATAAAAAATTGTTGGGTTTTCTTTCAATATCCCATTAGAGCTGGATAGTGTTCTTGCAAGCATCATTTGAAACAAGTATATCAATAAAATGCAAATAACTATCACAATACTTCCTGGCGTACATTTTAAACATACAAAATTTAGGAAAAATTATTTCCTCTGAACTTACTTTGTGGATTCGTCAACATATGCTCTATCTCCCATAACTATGAATTTAGCTTCATTTTGGGTTCACTCACAACTGCAGAATTTGGCCACAGGTTTTACCCTTATAGCCTCTAGCTAACCTATAAGTGAAAAGTGTAAATGTGCTAAAAATTATTTAAAAATGCAAACACCACTCGTGTCACAGAAGAATAAGGTATGCATGCAGGAAATTATTTTTTCCAATATTAAAAATAATTGTTTGGCAAATGTAAAGGCCAGTCAACCCACTCAGGATGCTGAGCATATATGCCGAGGAGAAAATTAGAGAGATCACAGATGATGTTGTACTGGTGCAAAGGAAGAATGCTGAAAAAATTAGATGTGAAGATGTTGGACAGCTTTCTGGAACAGCAGGGAAGCCACCACCAGCAGGCTGCAAGTGTGGAGATTTCTGTTCTGGTTGAACCCCAGTGCTCAGAAGTGCCAGCACACGGTCACGCTTCTGTGAAGCTGCCCCTAGTTGCTGGGCTGGGCTGAGGGTGAAGACTTTGGACACAGACCCGACTTGGTGGTGGGCAATTCTCAGTACAGTTCTCAAAGTCCACACAGATACACGAACATAAAAACTATGACTCCCAACAAAATCCCTTCTGCTGGTCGTGCACACGGTGTTGTGCAAGTCATTTCTTGTTTTCACCCTTCCGCTATCACAACCTCTAGATCACATAAGATAAGGCTCTGGTATTAGCTTCCTGGGGAAGGGCATCTCAAGGGGATTGCAAGCTCTGCGTGTGGACGCAAAACCTGTATGGCTTGGCACTCTGCTTATCAGAAGAGAGGACTGCCAAAAGAGAAAGGCAGTCAGGCCCTGCTGCTATTAGAGTACTACTATTGACACTTTCTGTCTTGTAGCAATAATTTTGTTCACCAACACCACTTCTACGTGTTATTTTTTCTTTGTTAATTTAAAGCAAACAGTTGCTTGCTGTTAGCAGTTGCTGGTCTAACTTTCCCTTCTCCCGGAAAAGCAAACTCAGTAATAAAACTCCAAAGTTTGTATTTCACTGTACTTGTTTTTCACTCGATGAAACTGAATAGCTGAAGTTATGCCAAAAGTTTTATCAAGCAAACAAACAAAACCCAGTAAACAATCCACACAAGTGAATTGTATTTCAACACATGCTTCTGTGCCAGCAATCTGAGATATAAAATATTTGGAAACAAAGTCGGCCATTAACCAATACAGTACATAAAGTTAATCAGCTGTAATATACTCTCTAAAGATTAGCAGTGCTTTCGCACCAGGGGGGTAACCCCTCTCCCCCCAGCAAAACATGCACTTTACAAATCTGGAATGCATCAGTACTTCATGTCTCATGATAGCCCACAGTCTAGAAAGCAACATGCTCATTTGTAGTTGGTTTCATTAAAATTGCCATGCAGTGCAGAGAGGGGAGCATTTGTACATGGATATGTATGTGTGTTTATATATATGTACATATATCATGACTGATTTTTCTTGTCCTGCACTGCTGTTCCAACAGGGATGCATCCTGGCCACTTGAGTGAAGGAAAACTCTCACCAGAGAAGAACCATTTGCCATCAGCAATCTTGAAGAGTATCGTTTATCTTTGGCCTTTCAAATGCATGTAATACTGGAACTTTTGCATCAGTTAAGGCTATAACTGAACTTTTAATGTGGCTATTCTGTCTGGATGGGATTTTGTAGCCCAGGGCCCTGAGGACTGTCAGGACTTCCAAGAAGGTAGAGCTTTTTCTTAGAAAGCTTTGAATAGCTGTGCTTCGTTGCATGGATTTTTGAAGTTGCTGCTGGTCATCCAAGAAAATTTGAATCCAAAATAGTCTGAAAATCCTCCTGCTCTCAAAGTGCTGATGTGTTTGCAGGTTTTGTAAGCAGCTGGTATGTAAATGTAAACCTCCTCCTATAGTTAACATTTACAATGAATCAGAGAGATCTATAGTGGGTGCAAGTTGAGCTCAGCAGATGTGAGAGTTTAAATGCACAGTGAACCTGACCGGTTCTGCAGTCTGTAGTCTTATCTGCAGTGAGGTCAATGAGATTTTTACTAATGAAAGGTGTGGGAACAATCCTGGACCCCCAAACAGCCATAGCTCAGTGCTCAACCCTTGTCAATTCTCTTTTTCAGCCACTGCCTGTTTTAAGACTTAAAATCCTAAACTGGTCTATTGAAGTAATTTTTCATGTATTACTGACAAGACTTCTGCTCCTCTTCAGCTTAATGGCAGACAGTAAAGGTATAGAAACATGGGTTTTTTAAAATACATGGTTACTGAATGAAGAAATTCCAAATTATTCTGCTTTGGTTGTGTCTTGGGTTATTGTTTGAATGTTAAATAAATCTTTTTTGATTGATAAATCTTGATGACAAATCTGCATAAATCTTTTGATGTCTTCCATTTCATAACACTAAATTTATTTCCAGTGTTTCTAATGCTCCTTCATTTTGCCCTGTCACAAATGCTGAAAAAGAATCTAAATTAAGGTGTTGCCCATTCTAATACAGGCAGATCGTGGAAGTGGAGAGAACGTGACAATTAACACGGAAATCAGTATGATGAATGATGGTGACCAAGCTTTCTGCAATTAGGAAACTGTCTCTGGGTTTCCTCAGTCTCACCCCAAATTTTGTTCAAACTGATGAGGCAAAATTTGAACTTTAGAGGATTTTTCACTGAAATTATGTGCTTGTCTTTATTTTGAGATGATGGAATGCAAATGGCAGAAGAGATTTGAGGAAAGGTTTGAGTTGCATCATACCATCAAGCCTGGGGTGCTGCAGGAACACCTTCTACTCTCAGTAACATTTTCAACCCAAGAAAAATAGCAGGAGATGAAAAGGTGGGTGGAGTGGCTAGCATTTAAATGAGCCAGACTGCTTCTCACATCAAAAGAGACTCAGTCCAAGAACTGGCCAAAGGGTCAACCAGATTCTTGCCTCACCTAAGGCAGTTATTTCCATAATGATTTTGGTCTGTGCAAATGCTTACTACAAACATGGAGCCAGGGAGACTAGGCAAACTCCTAAATTTGCCAAGGGCTTTGTGTTGGGGTAGGGATTGTCCTCTTTCCTTAAATATTGGACATTTAAATTCTAGACAGTGTATCTTACCCCAATTACATCTGTACTGTGTTTCTGTAACTTTTCAATTTTCTAATAAATGTTCTCAGTCTATTGCACAAGTTTCTGATGCCTTTCCTCATTGGGTGAATGATTGGGCTGGTTTGCTACATGCACTTTTAATTTCTCTTGCTTAATCTTTACAAATTCACAGGTAGCTAATTACAGCCTTGCTAAGTAACATTCTGGGGAAGCATTTGCTTATGATTTGCCTTTACGAGAGAGAGAGAGAGAGAGGTATATATCTTTAAATTATTTTGCTTCTTCATGATGAAACGCTGACATTATTTTACAGCATCCATCCATGTAGTACCCTGGAATATCCCTTCTCAAGAGAAGAGAAGATCATGGGAAGTAGATCTCAGAGAGGATATATCCCATCTGGAATCCCTGTAGGTATTTCCTGAGTCAGCAGTTCCAAAACAGAGACCTTTGTCTCCTTGAGGGTAAGCTGTGGCATAAAGTCCAGATGAATAATTCCCTAGCAGCTTAACCTTCAAGAACTGGAAACTCTAAGAGCTGTGTCCAGAAGCACATGGGTCCTAGGTGTGTCCAGCCAGAGGGGTGAAGGTGGAAGCACTTGGACATTGTCTGGTTTCCCACGTGAAGCTTTGGGCAGTGGAAGGCTCGGAACCGCTGTCCTGTGTCATGCTGGGAGGATGGCAACACCTGTCCCCACCTCTTCGTCTCTCTTGCAGGTGTAGGGGAACCACTGGGCAACAAAACCAACCAGCCTTCCCATTTTCTCCCCATGCTTCTGGGAGTGGCCAGTCCTGCTACAGGGTCAAGGGAAGGAGCTGTACCTAGGTGCCATGAAGTTCAGCTTTCTGTTCAGCAACAGGGAGATAGCCTCTGAGCTTTGCTTCCAAGGGGTAATGCCAGCACTGGACCATATTCTTTGCAGGAGTATCTGATTTTGGAAGGAGGATACTCTTGTGCTAGGTTTTTCTTTACAGCCCAGCTTGTATTCTGGCACTTTGATTTTGGAAAATAGCTTCAATTAACAAGAAATATCTTAGGGTTAACTTTTATTTCAGTGATTAGAAAGAGCAGTTATTGTTACTTTGCACATTCACTTTTGTGATTGCCACTTTATATGTACATTTACCACAGGCAAAAAGAACTGAAAACACCTCTAAATGTAAAACTAACAGTGCTATAATATATAGTTCCTCCCATAGGTTCACCACAAAAGATCATGCCAACCTCTTGACACAGCATGTACAGCTCTGTATGAAACTCTTCTAATGGCTCTTAATTCAGTTTTGATCTTTAGAACTCATTCTTGAAATACATATTTAAGATGGTCTGTATTAAGTCATTTGAAGTGCTGAATTAAATACCATCCACAGGGCTCCAAAAATCTTGATAATGTCATTTATATGAGGCACAAGGGGTGGGATTCATTTGACTGTGTGCAGATCACTCCAGAAGCTATCTATGTCTATGCTAATCACATCATTTTCCCTTTATAACCAAAGAAGAGAAATAAGCACTTTAAGGGTATGAGTCAGCTGATCTATTTCAGATATCTGGTATACAGTGAGATGAACTACGCTTTCAGAGCAACTGTTACTCCCTAGTGACCTCAAAAGGAGCTTTGGTGACCAGTTCAGGTATAGACATTTGTACTGGTGATATCTAAAGAGAAGTGAATCTTCCTGAGATGACTGATGGTAATTATGAGCATGCCTTTAAATAAACGAGCTCAAGCACTACACATTTTGCTTTTAGCCCTTCAGCTCTTCATATATTGAACAAGCAGGTAATACTCTATCATCAACAATATTCTTGGTCTTCTCTTTTCTGTCTCCACAGTATGTTGCTGTCAAGTCTGGCTAGTCCTTTAGAAGAAATCAAGTTATTAAAAAAAAATACTTAGAAAAATGAATCTGCATTTTGATAATTCTCAGAACAAAGGCATGGATCTCAGGTTTTTTAAGCAAACTGAAATCTTCTATGTGCAGATTTGAACAATTTTGACTCACTTTTGGGAATAAGACATTGCCACTGCAATGTAGCCGTTATTTTATTGATAAACATATTTTAGCTTGCGCTTTTTTTTTTAAATTTTTTTCTGGGGCTCACTTCAAAAGGGTTTTTCAAAAGTAATTCATAGACTTCAGCTGATGTCTCAGAAATCTGTGTAGCATGTCAAATTATCAAAATATTGTGCGCTTTTTGCATAATAGAACACAACTCTGCTCTAAAGTCTTCTGAAACTATTATTTTTTAGATGTAAAAGGCTACTCTGTAGAATTATGAGAACTAAAAAGAGGGGGGACGGGGGATTGAGAGAAAAGTAAAAACCAGCTAAATTTACTAAAGAAAAAAACACCTTCTTTTTCACCCACAAGATGGTGCCACTTCCTCAACTAAAAGTACAAATTGCATTTAAAAAGGTATAAAAATGACAATTATCAAATTAATCCCCATGAAAAGGGTGATGGAGCTCAGAAGTCCTAGTAGTGCCTTTAAAATAGTGTTTAAATGGGATGTAAATTACATATGGTCCTTGTGCTGGCCCTCTGCACAAGAGTATGACACATCCTGCATGAATTTTGGGGGGGTGTTTGCTAACCTCCGTGAGAGAAAAAGCTTTTTAATGCACGCTGTCACTGCCGGTTCCTCAGAGTCACAACGCTTGGTCTGAGTGGGTTTCTGTTTCTTTCTATGCACTGTAAAAACAATTATTTAGCAAATTTCAAAGCATTATATCTAAGGATATACTGAAGATGGGTGATCTGCACAGATACATCTGCAATTCAAAAAGAGTGGGATTGCCAACGTGTGGCTGAGAACACATCTGAGAGCCTTTGTTGCTGGGAGTGATTAATCGGGTGGAAAGCTATCAGCTACCAGCTTTCATTTCGGTTGCTGCCAGGTTTACAACATTGGTAGACAGAAAAAGAAGACAAAACAGTTTTAACTTTTAAACTAAGTGCACAGAAAGAGTTTAAAAGCAGAACATTCAAAATGTAATTTTTATAGTCACTTCAGAAGAATAAGACCTTTTGGGATGGTAACTGCTGTGTATTATTATTTTTGCCTCATTATGGGTGAAAACCTGAGACAGTAAGAAGGAAACAAATTTATGGTTTTGTGTAACACTTCACCTGTAAATTTATCTTGCAGTCAGATACTGAAAGAGTAGGAGGTGACAAAAGAGGCAGCCCTTTGGCATCTGTCTCTCCCCATCCTTGGGTCCCCTTTGTTCATCCCCTTCCAGTCCCTCCAGACACCCTGGCCTTTGCCCTGACCTGCTCCCATCTGTACACTAGCATCTCTGCATCTCCTACCTGCTTCCTTGGTTGCTTTCCCTCTCTGCTTCCCCTCACATTAATTTAGTAGCTGCTTCCTCTGTGAGGCACCCAAAAAAGTGCAGGGGAGCAAAACAGTGTGGAGAATGTCTCTGCTTTTATTTGGGGTTCAAGTATCCCCAAAATTGTGTCTAATGGTAAAAAAACATTGGGCAAGCTTGAACTTGTGCATCATTGGCAGTCCAAAACATAATGAGAATATGTTTTAATTTACAAAGAATAGACATGTAATTTTGTGTTTTGTCCTAATCTGTATTTAAGGTGGAAAAATCAACCTTTTATTCGAACGAATTGTGTGCCTGATTCGTACTGAAAGTCGAAACACATAGGCTCCTACATCTTTCAGGCAGTCTTGTGAGTTTTATTTGAGCGTATAATCCAAAACTGCTTCCATTCACATGGTTAGGAAGAGCTGTGTGAATGACTGAAATGGTTTCAAGTGTTTTTATTGCCCAGTGAACTCTTCTGAAATGTGGAAACCCTAATACAAGTAGCTGGATGACAATGGATGAAATCACCTCCGATCCATGAAGCAAGTCATTGTCTCAAGGTAATTCCTCACTCGCACCCAGGCACCTGCCTGGCCCAGGTGATACAGTGTCATCCATATGGTGACCCCTAATTCTGGGGGGAACAGGTTATTCACCACCGGAGGCACATTACTGTCCCAATGGGTGTTGAAAGAGATCTTTTACTTCCAATTGCACAATTACAGGGCTTTGCATGACTCAGGGTGGTATGATGGCTCCATACCTCATTTGCTTAGGCAAGCTGCAAGCCCAAGGGTATGTCCCAGCCTAGATCATGCAGGATGTTTCTATAATGCCTAAGTTAATCGGTTCGTTATGGGAGTTCCCCATATGCATATGCAGCCTGTGCTTGAAAAATGAAAATTAGTTTAAAGATGAGACACAAACTCTTATGGAAAATGACTGTATTACTTCCTTGATTTATACAAAAATCTGGATTTGAAGTTATGTTGCAAAGCCCTTGGTTTTTGCTAGTTATGTAAGAAGCAAAATTGTATTTAATTTCTATTAAAATGCCAAAAAGGGGAAGATTAATAAAGAGAAGAGAGAAAGCAAACAGAGCTTCAAAATTAAGATTAACATTTTCAAAGAAGTTGATATAGTTTGGGTTAAATCTTATTCAAAATCTCAGTACTCCATATTTCTAAATAGCTCCACTTTATAATATCGTATTTTTTATATTATGCAATATTTTTAGAGGAAAAAACCCTCTCATTTGATAATCTTTAAAGTAATAATTAATGCCTCTTTTGTGAAAAAAAAAAAAAAAAGGTGTTGCTTTCAGACAGTGGCTTTTGTGTTTCACAGTCAAAACTGAATCATATTTCCTTGCAAAGCAAAACAAAGCCCTCTGGTAGGAAGGGGAAGGAAGAAGGAATAGCAAAGGCAGGAAAATATAGTTTCTGTATCTGGGTAGCTTTCGGAGCACATGATCCAAACTGTTTTCTTCTGGCCAGGAAAAACATTTCTCTTTTTGCTCTTATTTTCCTCTCTACAGTTCATGGAAAACTTTTTATTTTAGAACTAGATCTGATTGACTGGGACTGGTTTTTAGCTTGCTGCGATAAACTTAACGTAACTGGGTTAAGGCAATCTGCCTGGCTATAATGGGTTTTCATTCAGACAGAAAGCAGAAAGGATTGAGAAAAAAAAAATGCAAAGAAGGAAAAGAAGCTGGAAAGGAGGTTCATAGAAGGATGGTTATTGGAAAGGGCTTGTGTCAGAGGCATGAGATGGCTCTCACCATGACTGGTTGCTGCTTCCTTTTTGGTGCCAGCCCTGCTGAGCATCACCAGCCCTGGAGACACAGCTGCCCCAGGGTGCTACGAACATCGCCCGTTTGCTCTCTGTTTCAGTGTGGTATAACGAAGGTGTGCAACACCGGTGGATTAGGGGTGCTGGTTCACAGTTCTCCCACCTCTGTTTTGTCTTCAGCATTTTTTAGAGTTTTTCCTCTTTCACTTCTCCCACACAAAGAGCTTTTAAAAGGCCAAGGGCAGAACCAAAGCGAACACTTGTGCAAATATCTTTATTCATCATATTTCTTCTAGCCGGCAAACAACTTTTTGACAAAATTTCATGAGCCTGAGCAATAAATAAAGAAAGGGGCTAAATAATTTCAGCAAAACAAATATCTTGGTTTTTTTGGTGCCCTCCGCGCTTACCCAAGGTCTGGTTTACAGCACAGACTTTAGATAATGAGTGTAAAGTGTCAAGTTCATTTTATGAGCAGCGGGTTTTTGGTTGTGATTTCTGTATATAGTGAGATAGCTTTTAGATAGGCAAAGACTTCCCAAAAAATGTATTTTCCCAAGTGCTGTCTATTTTATTTTTTTTAGCATCCAAAATATGATTATTTACTGTGGAAAGGAAACATCTTCCTTTTTCAATATGGAGGAATAACTTGATCTTATGTTTTTTTCTATGATCCTGCCTGTTTTTAATATGATGTTAGAAAATCTACAATTGCGGAGATATGATTTAGTCACAGGCCCCAGCTTCTGCTCTCCTGCTATACAATAGAAATAGAAAAAAGTTGCTTGCACAAGTATGTGGGAAGTCATGGCTGTTCTTTAGCTTCCTCTTTAGTCAACATAAATTGACTTTTTTTTTCTCATTCATTTATCTCCTGCTGTTCCTTGAATGTACCGTCAGCCGTACAGGCCCGTGAGTCAGCCGCCTCTCTGCATGAAACTGAACAATAAATTCCATTTCTTCCTCCTTGCACTTTAAATGTAACTTCATTCCTCTGCTCAACCAGGAACAAGGTCTGTTATTTATTCTCTTCTTGTATGACGAGATTATCAACTCCCTTTGGTGGACAACAAAAATTAATCTATGTTCAGAAAAAAAGTGAATGCACAACATTTTTTTCTAAAAGGAGTGTCAAAATAATGCCATTATCAGAGAAAAAAAAATGAGAAGAGGTCTTTGAGTAAAGTATCTCTGCAGACAGCAGCATCTCGGACCTGGTGGCTCTTATCTTCAGGGAAATATGTTCAGTGAGTCAGCCTGACTTTTCTCTGTTTGATAGATGCATGAGGAGTTGGGCAGCCACAGATCTGATATTGTGAGTTGTTACTGAAGCATTTACCTCTCCAAAATGATGTTCTGAGTGTGATAAGCTTGTAAGTTTGCAGGCTTTGAGATCTGAATGTATTTTCTATTTTTGTTTTGTTTCTTTGTTTTGTAAACATAACTGTTGCCAGAGTGAGATCTCTGCTAACTAAGTGCAAAAGCCTAGTTTGCTGAGTGTATTCTCATGAGCTCCTTGCAAGAATACCTAAAAACTAAGACTGACCAAGCCACTGGATACATGCAGAGAATGATAGGAAAGTGCACGCTTTTTGCATTTACCCACAGAATTAAATATTTGTGGAAATGCAGAGGCATTTCTGTAATAAGAGGTTCTGTCTTAAACAGATTTTTAGGTTCTTTAGAAAACACAAGGAAAGTGAAAGTTTAATTTCTTACATTTTGTGTTAGGCAAGAGGGAACATCAGAACATCAGAGGCCAGAACCTGTAACCTCATTGCAAATTTCCTTATAACACTGTTAAATCCCTGATCTTTGTCCTGACAAAACCAGGTCACTAGTCCAAACTTTGCATTGGTGTTGGCTGATTTGTAATTGCCTTGGTATTCACAGGTCTGGCCTTTACTTCACCCTAAAGCTGTGCACGCCCACTGTCCTTTCCTGCTTGGCAGAAGTGCCACTCACACGCAGGTTGTAATGCATTATTTGGAGACACTCCTACCAGAAAGAGATTTTATATTTATATTTATATATATGTATATATATATGGTTTGGCATCCATGGGTTGCATAGGCAATTCAGAAGCATGCAGTGTGACGAATCCCAGCAAAGTAAGTGGGGCAGATTGGATTTGCTCCTGCATCTTGAGGGAGATGCATGTGACACTGGGTCAGAGTCTGAGCGCTGGCAACAGGGTCCAAGTGCTTTTCTGGGAGAGGTGACCTGAGTGTCCTTAACTTTATCCAAACTTCACCGAAACCCTGTCACAACGAGGCGCTCTTCTCCAGAAAGTTGTTGGTGATAGGCATTGACAAAAAGGTAGCTAACAGTAGGTACCAGCACCCAAAACTTGCCCATGTCCAAAGAGAAGGCTGGGAGAGGCAGTTTATTCTGTCTCACAGTTAGCCAGATATTTTTAGGATGTATTTTAGTTTTACTTTATCCATAAAATCAAATGTCCAGTATTCATGATTAAGTGTGTTCAGAAATGCAAGAGGGAGACCTAATCCTTTAACCCTCTCACCCTTGAAGGGATAGGTTTATAAAATTATATAAGGGCTTAAAGTGCAGATAACTATTAATATTTTCAAAAGTCACAGCCCTGGTTCAGTGCTATCAGTCTTACACCCAAAGATAGCCAGGTGCCTGACTCCGCTGAAATCACCAGTAAACAGGACTTAAATATTTGAATGATTTTACAGATATGAGCCCTTAGTCCTATAAGGCCCAATCAGTTCAAGTGCTTGTTTCCATCTTTAGGCAATGATGTGACTTGAAAATCTGACCACAGGGGCACAGGCCCTCTTACTTCACATTAACTTTAAATAAAATAGACCTTTAAGAGTGGAATTCAGTTCCAGGTACATGTATGGGCTTGAAATGAAACCCATAGCCCACAGGTCTAATCGATTTGACAAAATTTATTTTAAAAATCAGTATTAAAACTCAGTCTAATACTGGATTATTCCCATACTCCTTCTCAACCTTTTTTTTTCCTAGCTCTGGAGCATAAGGAGTTATTCTGTAGGCAGCACTGAATATAACTTTTTGTAAAACTCTTAAAAGTTATTTTGGTATTAAATGTATATTCTTCATAGAATTACTGTATTAGTCCAGTTGTTTAGTCAGCTGTGAGTTTTTTAGAAGCATTTATTATTCAGAATGCATTTATGAATGGCATAGAACCTGGATTTTAATATATATCAGGACTTTGTATTTTTCTTATAGTCTTTAAACACTAATATTAATACCTACTTGGTAATTAATCAGGAAACATACATTCTAATTATTTTGTCAGTTATCTGAAGCTGTTAGGTACAGCTTTCTTCCTCACATTTCTTCCATTGAAGATCTTGGTTTCGTTTGTAATTCAAACAAAACCAAAGCATAAGTCTCTCTGAATTATTCCCCCAACAGTCTGTCCCTACAGTTCCCTTTCTTCTACTGCAGCCTGTCATTCCTTCTGTCCCCCTGAACATTTTATGCGTGGCTGGGGCTGAGGTCCAGTTGCCAAGAAGAAGGAGCAGAACTTGGGAAAGCTCCTGACATGGGTGCCCACCGCCATGGTGGCTCTGGGCTTTCAGATTTAGCAGCTTTGTACAGCACACAGGGAGGTTGGCAGGAGCTAGACTGCTAATCCTGGCATCATTCTCCTCCTGTCTGTCAGAATTATATATATATACGCACAGGCATCCCTTTGTCAGATGGCAGGAATCAATAGCTGCTGACTCATGGCAATTGCTGCACCTCCCTCATGATCTCCATTAATCAAATATCAAATCTAACTGCAATATCAAGTAAAAATAACATCAGCAACAAAACACTCTGAGTTCTTAGTGCCCACACAAGTGCAGGTAGAAAGGTGAAAACCCAAAAACTTTGGTTGGTTGGAGAATTGCACTGACTTGTATTAATTATTAGTATTGCCATCAAGCAGTATTGTGAAACACAAACTACTTGTTCTCAAAGATGCTTCTTCCATTCCGGGGTGTTTGGGGCTGTTGCATCATCCTAAACAGATGCTTTTTGCTCCTGCTGGCTTTTTTTCTCCAGTGGCTAGAGGGATTTCTCTTGCTCTGGCAGCTCAGAGAGCTGCCCGATGACTTGTGATGCCTTAAAGAAGCAAGTTCTTGAGTTGTCTTTGTTTCCTGTTTATCCTGCAGGATTCACTTTTCTGTGTGGTTCAGAGTAAAACCCTGGAGTGGGTAGTACCTTGGGAGCTGCCAGCTGTTAATTTCAAATTTGTTGTTCTTTCCCACTTTAGTCAAAGAAATGTGATACATCCTACTGTTTTATCTGAGTTATTTCTTCCACCCTACCACTCTATTTTAAGTGTGTTCAAGTCTATTTTTTCACTATACCAAAGATTTTACCTACATAGGTCTATAAAACCAAGCATACATGCATGGCATATATAAATTTGACTCTCACATACTGGGATTTTTAAAAACCTTTAATTGGAAAGTTATTCTTCACATGGTATATCTGAACAGATAGAATAAAGAGAATCATCAAAGTTAATTCCTTGTGAATTATGCCTCAGTTTGCTTCATATTTTCCACCTGGGCACAGGATAAGAAAAAGGAAAATGTTTTAGTGTAGTGAAATCAGACACAGAACAAGAATGGAAGTAACAGGGGAGTATCGCTGCAGGGCTGGCAAGGCTCAGCTGTGCAGAGCCGAGGCTCCAAGGGGATACTAACCCTTACAACTAGGGTAAGAGTGCAGTAACGGGGAGGTGGGCAGCACCTGGGTTAGCAGCACCGTCCAAGGGAAAGATGCAGCTAGAAACATGAGAAAGAGGCATTTCACACATGCATCAGGTTGGTCTGCACTCCCGAGTCTACAGGTTGAGATAATTGGGCTGAAGAGACCTTTACAGGGGCTTAAAAAGGAAGATGGATATCAGCCCAAACATGAAAAGATGTCTGTTTAATTTTAACCTTTGTCCTATGTTCTATTTCAGGCTAATAAATTGCACTTTGTTTTGAATAAGCTGTCACTGAGTCGTGGCAGGCACTGAGGAAAAGCCATGCCGGCTGGGTGAGCCCGCTGGCTGTGCTCCGGGATGGGACGGGAACCCCGAGCGTGGGGCTGTGGCACAGGGCTGCTAGGCTGCAGATGGGCGGTGAGGGGCACCTCAGGTGTCCTGTCTCACCTGTGTCACAGCTGGGACAGCTGTTAAATCCACCCTTTAGCATACCTACTGAAGGTGTTGGGCAACAGTCAGTAATGAGAAGTTATTTCGTCCTTTCCCATTGTAGAAGGGATGCTAAAATGCTCCCAGAGTGTGCAATATGGGCATATGGGCCTGTCTGTGTAATTGTATGTCTGCTCCTGACAGCAAACATCACCCAGATGCTCAGGAGGGGCTCAGGTCTCAGACACCATTGCATCTCTACCCACTGATGGAAACAACCGGCTGAGTAAAAGGCAAGAATAAAAGGGAACCATGCTGCAAACTGGAGAACCAGTGTGAGAGAGATCTTCTGTGTATGCCTCAGCCTTGGGAAACCTTAGATTGGGGCTCAATCAAGGATGAGACACAGGCCCACAGAAAATGTGCCTTTATTATTTCCAGGGCTCAGGGAGCTACTTGTTTCCTATTTAATTCAAATAGCTGCACAGATTTGGAGACAAATGTGGCAACAACAAAAACGTCTGTAGTTGTTCCAATAATTCTCTGTACTTGTTTCCTGTATTTATTTCCAATTTAATACTCAAACAGCAGCAGTTATGCTTGACAAGATGAGGAAACCCAGGGTCTCATTCTTTTACACTTTGCAGTTCCCGCACGGGGGTTTGTGGACATTTCTGACCTCATTGTCTGCACTGTTATGATACACAAATATTCTTGACCATCATACTTCTGTATGTAGGGACTCCTTGTATCCATCCCTGTACATCTAATGGAGTTTTCACTGGTCACTGAGGTAAGATGTAGCTGTTTAGGCTGTTGTCATGCTGAATCATTTTAAAAGCCTCTTTGAGGAGCACACAAGGGTGCTGTGATGTTGCCCTACTTTGGTCACTCACAGCATCCCATGGCACTCAGCTGCCAAGATCAGGAACTGGCACTCCCTGGGGTCCACTTGTAAGTATCATGTTCAGGGAAGAGCAAAGACTGAGCACTTCAGCTTAAGTTTCAGGGAGGTTCATGTCCAAATCATAGAATCATAAGATCATTTAGGTTGGAAAAGACCATTAAGATCATCGAGTTCAATCATTAACCTAACACTGCCAAGTCCACCACTAAACCATGTCCGTAAATGCCACATCTACATGTCTTTTAAATACCCCTGGGGATGGTGACTCCATCACTTCCCTGACCAGCCCATTCCAATGCATGACAACCTTTTCAGTAAATAATTTTTTTTCCAATATCCAGTCTAAACCTCCCCTGACACAACTTGAAGCCTTTTCCCCTTGTCTGATCGCTTGTTACTTGTGAGAAGAGACTGACATCCACCTTGCTACAACCTCCTTTCAGATAGTTGTAGAGAGTGATAAGGTCTCCCCTCAGCCTCCTTTTCTCCAGGCTAAACAATCCCAGTGCCCTCAGTTGCTCTTCATAAGACCTGTGCTCCAGTCTCTTCACCAGCTTTGTTGCTCTTCTTTGGACACATTTCAGCACCTCAATGTCTTTCTTGTGGTGAGGGGCCCAAAACTGAACACAGTATTCAAGGTGCGGCCTCACCAGTGCCGAGTACAGGGGCACAATCACTTCCCTAGTCCTGCTGGCCACACTATTTCTGATGCAGGCCAGGATGCCGTTGGCCTTCTTGGCCACCTGGGCACACTGCTGGCTCATGTTCAGCCAGCTGTGGCCCAACACCCCCAGCTCCTTTTCCACCCAAGCCTGTAGCATTGCATGGGGCACTAAGCCTTGTTGAACCTCACACAACTGGCCTTGGACCACTGATCCAGCCTGTCCAGATCCCTCTGTAGTGCCTTTCTACTCTCCAGCAGATCAACATTCCCACCCAACTTGCTGTTGTCTGCAAATTTCCTGAGGGTGCACTCGATCCCCTCCTCCAGACCATAGATAAAGATGTTAAACAGAAAGGGCTGCAGTACTGAGCCCTGGGGAATTTGTGACTGGCTGTCAACTGGATTTAACTCCCTTCACGACAACTCTTTGGGTCTGGCCATCCAGCCAGTTCTTTAAAATAGCTCTTCCTGAACTATTTTGTTCAGTTTTGCAAGCATCTCTGCTTCTCCCTGTGCCACGGTGACCGAGCTGTCCCTGATGTCAATGCCTGTCACTGCTGAGTCCAGAGCATGTAACTCGCAAAACACAACTGAATTCTTCTCAAACACCAGTCCGTTCGTTCCCTTGTCAGGCCATAAAAGTAGGCAATACAAAATTATTACAGCAAGAGACAGGCTGCTTACAAGTAATACGGCTAACTTTGTAATGAATTTATTTCCTTATTTCAGAATGACGTGATGAGTGTTTAGGTAAAATTCTGCCCTTATCTTCAGATGCCCTCAGTTTCTCATTAGTTAAAAGCCCACTCATTAGGAAGAGCACATTCCCAGGACAAGCACATCAGCTGTTGCAAATTATTCCGCCAAAGTTTTCTACTGTTCACTGATTTGATAGAGGTAAGTGCCATGTTATTTACTCAATTAATAATCAGTAAAGACAAAGTTTTCACTTCTCCTTATAGGCTACCAGATAGGAAGGCCTTCTGTGTTATTTTCTGTAACATGTGAATTCTGGACTATATTTTATTTCTTTTTTTTTTTCTGTCAAATAGCTATTTGGTGCTTTACACTCCAATATATAACAGCAATTCTAAATTAGGAAAGTGATCTCGAAACACTGTCTGTGAATGAAAGTCATGTTTGAAAAACAAGAGTAAAGTTTTGACATTTAAAGATACTTCAGAATTTGATTAATCAATTTAATACTTAAATGCACTGGACTGTGTGTGCAACACTACACACCTAGAAAGGAGCTAATCATATGCTGGTCATGTATTTAATCCCATATGAAAACCAAAAATACTTTTTTCATTAAAAGCGAAACATTCAGGGTAATTTCAGGATGACTCACAGTAAGGCAGTCCATCACCTACAAATTGTATTTTAAAATAATCCCAAAAGAGGATGCAGTTCATTGTTGACAATGAGTTCTGTTTGTTGATTATTTTGTGCTGGGTATTTGTAGAGCTAGAGATATTTTTAATTCATGTATTTGAGACAATGTAGACATCAGACAAGCTGTGTATTGGCATGCAAATGAAGTCTGAAGTTAATTTCACCTCAAATGCTGTATGCATATTTTCCAAATTGTCCTGAGTTTCTCTTTGGCAAAGTGTAATATTGCCTTTTGTGTTATCCAAAGACTAGGAATTGTTTACTGCAAGCAGAGATTTACAGTGGAAATACACCACTGGTTTAAGCATTTGCCAACACATTAGGTTTTTTAGCTGACTAAAGGACACATTTTTCCACAAGATTATAAATGCTTAATAACTCCATTAATTCAACTGGAATATTTCCAGATTTACACCCCTCAATTAATTTCAATTGAATTTTCTTGAGTTATACCATCTGAAAGCAGAATTTATCTTTGAGAGACCTAAAGTTAATTTAGCTTACAGCATTTTCTCAGGAATAAGCTAAGGCTTGATTGTAGGAATTCTCTGTGTTATCAGTCCAACTTAATTTTATTTTTTATAAGTGCCTCTAATAACAATAGACCTTTCAAAAAATGAATGTGTGAATTAAGCAGATGGTGTGAAAGAAGCTAAACTATTTTAAAGGCTTTGCAACAATGTAAACTCATGTATTATTTATTGTACAGTATTACCCATTCATGCATTCTTATAAGCTACTAAAATTACATGCCAGAAGGTAGGATGTATTCTGTTAGTGCCAATTAATGTTCATGATCTTCAGCTAAAAGTACTTAGTAATAAATTAAAAGGAAAATCTATAAAACAGTAAGAACTTCTTCGCAGAATACTGTTGGTAGGCACTTTTATTTTCATCCATCAAGGGCCAAAGCCAGAAGAACAGTGTACTGAACGCTGCTGCAGACATTAGTCTTGATTATCCAGGGAATTAAGGTTTCAACAGTTCTTACAATCAATATGGCTCCCTGATAAGGCAAAAAAAAGCAATTTATTTTTTCCCCTTCATTCTTTGCATATGGGGAAGAAATAAGTATTTAAACGGCATGTAAAAGGTTATACTTTTAACATAAACTTTACAACTTTAAATATTGAGAATATTTTTTTCTAAAATATGTTTGTCTCCTGTTTATAATGCAATATAAGCAAATGGAATGGAAAATAGTAAAAGACATCAAGCTTTTTCATAAAACAAATCAATCAGTGCTTCATATATTAGATGCAAATGAAATCCATCTATTAGATACATAAAATGGTGTAACAGTCTAGCTTTTATATAGTTTTATAGAAAAAAATCATTTTTTTTACTCAATCCTTCAGCAGCTGAAAAATTGTTTGTGGCATATATGTATTTAATCTCCCTCTACTGCACAAACTGATTGAAACCATATTACTTTATCTTTCCCAAAAAAATCATCAATAATCTGCAGTGTCTTAAAATGACAGGACAGTCTTTTAATTAAAACAGTACTGGGAACCATTACCTGTATCTTAATGTTCCCTCTGTCAGTGATTTGATAGTAAATCACTGAAAAGTTTCATCCCAATATGGAACATTTTTTCTCTCCCGATTAACACTGAAAAACCCTTTGAGGTCCCTGTGTTAAAGGCAGTGCGGCCGTGAGGGAGGAGAGCCAGGAGGGAAGGAAATCCCCGGCCCTGTCAGTCTCTACTGCGTGTGTGTGAGCACGAAGCACGGACAAGCTGACCCCAGCACACCCATTTGTGATTGAGCAGGCTGTACCCAGCCTTGAACTGCCAGATCCAAACAAAAAGAGGATGCAGGCTCCAAAAATGGGATGTGAAAGCACTTGGGGACAATTTACAGACCTGTTGCAGCACAGGAGCATTGGATCAGTAGATGTTTAGGGTGCCTAAACTGCACACGTGGCAGGGCAAAGGTGAAATATTTTACCAGTGGTGCTTCGGTGACAACACACAGATACAGCTGGTTTTAGCTGTGTCTGTGAGATCTGGAAGTGACCAGAGCCCAAGCCTTCACTGGATGGACCAAAGAGCACTTTTGATGGCAAAGCTGAGCAGAATGAATGCAGCTGGCTGTGGGCTACATCAAGGGGCTAGGGTCAGTACCGGAGAGTTGGGATAGCCCAACCCTTCTGCCCTTTGCTAACCTTTGCCATCGTTTCTCACTTTTATACACAGCTAAAACATCTGTCATTCTGAAAGTGAAAAGTCAAACTGGAAATGAAAAGTTACGAGTCTCCCAGTTTTGCTGAGGTTTATACTGGGCTGAAAGTAGTTTAAGGACTGATTTGAACTTCCATGAAACCAGTCCTAAGGCCAAGGGTGGGGTGAACACCATCACCATTTATCGTGCTGAGTTGGTACTAATGTGATGACTTGGCATAAGAAACAATGTATGTAAAGATTTAAGAGTCTGGCCTCTAACGGCTATCTGACAAAGACATTACAGATAGATTAGGATAGACCAGGACACATGAAGTACTAAAATGGTTATTTTTGAAACAAGAGAGGAATTATGGGTTCCATGGGAAGAATATCTTTTCAACACCAATTCTTTTCTCTCTCATTCTCATAATTCCTTGCAGTCTTATTTCTCAATTTAAGGCATGACACAAGCTGCACATAACAGAAACAATAAAGCTAAACAGGAAATGCCTAAGCAGATATCTGGCCCAAATATGACTTACTGTAGAACTGCAGTATGCACCCAAGACTATCCTCTGGAGTTTTCCATTTGCTTTAAAATGAATCATCCACAGTTTACAAAAATATCAGCAGTGATAACATGGGCCTGAATCCCCGTCTCCTTGAATTTCTTTTCAGATTCTTTGCACAAAAATCAAGGGATGCTACTTTGTGCCTTGCAGCCCCTTGTATCGCTGCCTACCTATTGGAAATGAACTTAAATATGAATTGCAAAGAAAAAAGTCAACCATATATCTATTTTTGTACATTTGTTGATATGTAAGGAAGACAGCAAACACTTTAGTGTTATTTATATTCTGTTCACTTTTAACTTGGAATCTAGTCTGAGAAATATAGCTGTAGATTTGGGGTGACACGTGAATCGAGAGACTGAAAACTGGGAGTTGTGAGGATATAGTGAATACTTTTAATCTCTCTCTAACACAGTTTTATGCTTTTGGACCATAGAAGGATTCACGACAGATAGGCAGCCTGTGTCGAACTTGACAACTTATCTAATGCAAGCCATTTTTCAACAAAACCAGGAAAAGTAAGACTTTTGACATAATTTTGAAACACAAGAATAACAGCAGAGGAAGCAAAGCAAAGACAGGATGGACAGATTTGGTCTTTTCCTTATCTCTAAGAAGACAGAGAAATATACATACATGTATAGATAAACACATGGTATCTTGTAAATGCATAATGTGTGCATGTAAGTCATACCTCATAGAGAATAATGTATTGATGCACAAGATATTTGAAGCTATTTGCAAGGGAATTTAAATGCGATTATATGGTGGAAAAAATGTTTAAATACACATGAAATGTCCATATTTCTAAGCCACAATAATAATTTCTACCCGTAATGTGGTCAGCCTACATTCAAAAAAGTACATTCCTTTTAGTTGCCAATTTTGCACGTTTCCTCAGTGGAATGCAAGCAGTGCAGTTTACATTGATTTCATTTTCAAGTGCCATCATATTTAATTTCTTTTCCAAGCAAAATGTTTCCCTAGTTAAAATGGATGTGTGTCTACAATGAAAATACAGCACCACACTCAGCAGTTGCAAGACAGGAGTCAATAGTGCATATGGGAGGCTGAAAGCAAGCTTGGTAGAGTGTTGTAAATCTAGTTTAGGCCACAAAGAATTACTCTTTTCTGTTGCAAAAAATCACATTTAATCTATGCGTTAACTGTACCTCTTTCCTATTCTGAATTTTAAATTATGTTAGCTAGATACTGGTTAATGAGGGAATCTGAAGTGGATGTTCCTGTAGGAACTCCAGATTTATTTTTTTTTCAAAGTGTGTTTCTGAATTCTGAAATAATTATGGAGTTCATACAGTCATAGAATCATTTAGGTTGGAAAAGATGCTTAAGATCATTGAGTCCAACCGTTAACCAAACACTGCCAAGCCCGCCACTAAACCATGTCCCTAAGTGCCACATCTACATGTCTTTTAAATGCTCCCAGGGATGGTGATTCAACCACTTCCCTGACTAGCCCATTCCAATGCTTGATAACCCTTTCAGTAAATAAATTTTTCCAATATCCAGTCTAAACCTCCCCTGACACAACTTGAAGCCTTTTCCCCTTGTCTGATCACTTGTTACTTGCAAGAAGAGACTGACACCCACCTCGCTACAACCTCCTTTCAGGTAGTTGTAAAGAGTGATAAGGTCTCCCCTCAGCTTCCTTTTCTCCAGGCTAAACAATCCCAGTGCCCTCAGCCGCTCCTGATAAGGCCTGTGCTCCAGACTCTTCACCAGCTTCGTTGCTCTTCTTTGGACACATTTCAGCACCTTCAATGTCCTTTCTTGTAGTGAGGGGCCCAAAACTGAACACAGTATTTGAGGCACAGCCTCACCAGTGCCGAGTACAGGGGGACAGTCACTTCCCTAGTCCTGCTGGCCACACTATTTCAGAGACAAGCCAGGATGCTATTGGCCTTCGTGGCCATCTGGATACACTGCTGGCTCACATTCAGCTGGCTGTTGACCAACGCCCCCAGCTCCTTTTCCACCAGGCAGCTTTCCAGCCGCTCTTC
>NW_010109958.1:29755-68620 GCF_000699245.1 Pterocles gutturalis
ACACTGAGCCTTATTGAATCTCATACAGTTGGCCTCAGCCCATCAATCCAACCTGTCCATATCCCTCTGTAGAGCCTTTCTACCCTCCAGCAGATCAACACTCCTGCCCAGCGTGGTGTCATCTGCAAAATTCCTGAAGGTGCACTCATTCCCCTGTCTGGATAATTGATATAGATATTAAAAAGAAATGGTCCCAGTACCAAGCCCTGGGGAATACCACTTATGACCAGTCACCAACTGGATTTAACTCCCTTCACCACAACTCTTCAGATCTGGCCATCCAGACAGTTTTTTACCCAGTGAGGAATATGCCCGTCCAAGCCATGAGCAGCCAGTTTCTCCAGGACAATGCTGTAGAAACCATGTCAAAGGCTTTACTAAAGTCTTGGTAGACAACATCCACAGCCTTTCCCTTATCCACTAAGCATTTCAACGGTCTTGAAACTGAGCACGTAGTTTTCCCTTCCCTGTCTGAAGGAGATAAGCCCAAGTTAGCCATAGAATATGAGCTTCAGATGTTACAACTATGATGTGATTTAGTTTTTAAGATCATCTTTGTGATTGTTCAGAAAGATTGAAATGTCAGCTAAACCATCTTTTTTAATCCTACTTGAAATTAGGTCTAAATCTACATACTCTCTCTGCTACTTTGCAATTTCTGCTTAAAACCTCTTTCCCATTATGTCATACTTTGCCATTACAGCTCTGGAGAAATTACAGCAATTTCTTCAAAATGAGTACAAAAATTACATAGATATCCTGTGAGTTTTTCACCTGACAGGTAAAGAATAAAAATGACTTGAAATCTTGAGAACATCAGCTGTTGAATAAAGCATACAGTGAAAGATTTTTAAGTTTTATGAAATGCTTATTTGATCGGAGAACAATTTTTCATACCTTGTTGCCCATTGACATTAAACTGCATAGGTAGTCAAAACACTTAAAATGTCCTACTCCTGCAAGATAAATCTGATTAGTGAATATGTCCGTACAAATAAGCTGTTCATTCAGAAGAGGTTAAAAACCTTGGGCATCAAGAACAATTAAACTCAGCAGAAGATGAAAACACAGACTGATATTATTGTTAAATGCATGGATTATACTCCCTTGAAAAGTCAGCATACAGAGAAGTATTAAATGAGGGGATGCATTTGCTGGCTATTATGAAGTTGCATTGGCTGGGTATTATATGACCAGCATATGAACCATAATCAAACGTACCAGCTGTAACATCATGTGTTATAGTGCAAAGAATGCTGGGATAATCAATAAAAAACAGCAGAGAAGCAGAACTGGCTGTCTGGAGAACACCATTGGGCTCTATTTGGAACATATGGTGTGCAATAGGTTTCTTTAGGGTGAGAGTCTATATTTTTACTAATTTTAAGCTGTTTATTTTGAAATCAAAGTGTGCAATTAAGATGCCTAGTTTAGCTGTTATCAACTATTTGGAAATGGAAATATAGTGGAATTCTGGCCAATAAACACAGTGGAAATAAAGGTTAAACTAAATGAACAGCATTTGCTTGGGAAAAGCAAATGTTTTCCTGGTTTTTTTTACAAAAAAAATGAAATGAATGCAGAAATGAACTCACTTTTTTATTTAAGAAACAGCAAATTTCACCACAATTCTTAAAAGATACATTGAAATCCACCCATAACCTGCTTTGCCCTAAACTGCATAGCAGAAGCTGATGCACATAGAAGACTACACGTTATTTTGTGCAGTGAGAACATGATCCAAAGTTTCCTGAATACAATAAAAAATATCTCATCAACTTCAATGGATTTGTGATCAGGCCCTCACTTCTTTCACTTATGAAGAATTCATTTTTGTTTTTAGAATATAGAGCAGAAACACTGAAAACACTGCAGTGCCTCAGAAAGCTATGTGCATCATTGGGAAGTTAAATTAACCATGACAATATGTCATTGAATCAGGAAAACAGGAGGATTTGAATCAAGATTGACAATGAGCTTCAAGGAGGAATCGTTAGTGTCTGTGCTCATTAAAAAACAGGGATTAAAGCAGTCCAATTAGTGCCCATGCATGAGACTAAAAAGGCCATAGTCCAAAAATGCAGCAGTAGAAATTGTAATAAAAGGTGTTTTGTTCTTGTTTAGAGATTCTTTCACGCATTTGTGAAAAAACAGATAATTTATTTTCCCGTCTTTCAGAATTATAGGCTTACCTATTTGTTCGAAAACTTGTTTCACTTGGCTTCAGATGGCCTTTTAAAGCAAAAGCATCTGTAATTAAATCCCCATGTGCCAATAACATCAGAATTCATTGCAGATTAATGCAACTGGATTGGAACTTTTTTTGCAAGACAGCTTTTTGGTAATTCTCTCTCCTTTAAGGAATTGTGTATATGGGAATGTCTCCTGTATGCAACAGAAAGTAGCAGGAAAAGTGAGATTCTTTGCAGTGGGATGCTTTAGCCATCTAAAAGGTAGGCATATCTAGGCACTTTTCTAGGCTAACAGAGATAGCTGGGTGACTAATTCCACATAATAACTCTAAATAAGGAACTTACAGTAGCTTTGGAAAGTGTCCAGTATTCACTGGAGGACCCTCAATGTCTGTCCTTGACCAGACCCGTACCTTAACAAACAGCTTGAACAGCATTAGGCAGATTCCTGACCTTTTTTGTGTGATTTAGCTTGCAGGTGCAGACACCTGCATGTCTACAGTTGAGCAAGGTATCTTCACAACTTCAGTGAAGATTTGGTACATCCAGTCAAAACACCCTCAAGAATTATTCAACATGTCCTGAGAGAAACATTTTCATTTTGTCACTTGTAATAAATTTATGATTTCTTGCCTGCAATGTTGGCTGTCAGATCTATACTAACACAGAACTGTTCTGTATTAGTCATTAATACCTGACAAAATGATCTAATTATATGTGCATAATAACACAAGACTGAACAATAACAGCATTTGGATTGTGGGAACAGGCAGCTGGGATCTTTTCCCAGATCTTTTCTTACCCATAAATTTACTAAAAATTTTTTTTTTTTTTTTTTTTGTCCTGGTGCCCTTCCCATTTCATCTGAGCTACCACTTCTTGAGAAAAACTTTATGTTAAAGACTTGTTCTCATGTACTGTAAACCAGTGCAGTCCAAATAATGAAAAACTGCCTACAAATGTACTAAGTCAGTTTGCTGCATCAAATGAGAAGTGCAAAGTACTGTGATGCATGCATCAGTTTGTACAAAACAGGAAGGGAAAGGCATTTTTTGTGGCTTTCCCCGCCCCCCCCCAGCAAATTTTTTTGGGCTTCCCCCGCCCCCCCCCAGCCTATGACATTATTTAGATGATTATGCAAGACTCTGCAGGAAAACAGAGCAAAAAGATACCAGTTGCAAGCTTAAGACTTCCAGCCGATCAGAGGGGTGAAAATAACCTGGCATCCTTTTCCAACAGGCACGGTTGTACGTAGTACCATCTTGGTGGCCTGTAGCAATGGCCCATTTCACTCAAGGATGTTATCCTTAATTCTAAAGGAATTTTGAGCAAAGTTTTAAAACTTAGGTGCTAAATCTATATTTAGGCATTCAAAGCAAGCAGCCAGAGAGTGGGTGAGGAAACAACAGGAGCATAAATGTCTAGCTTGCTAAAGTGGGCTTGCTCCTGGGGGGTCCTGCACTGTGGCTTCTTGCAGTCCTGCTTTTCCCTCCCTGCCCCTGGCCATTGCTTCATGCAAATTGCCTTCCTCCACCAGTGGTATCAGACCACTGGACAGGGGGACTCAGTGCTTTTCTGGGACTGAAGATGAGAAAAGAGAAGACTGGGGACAGAGAAGAGAAAGTTTGTTCTGTAAGAGACAAAAAGACAATGTAGAGACTTAAGGAAGAGGCAGAAGATCAGGAGAGCGGTGGCAGATAGGAAAAGAAAGATCAAACCCAGGCGATGGAAGAATGGCAAAGAAGGAGAAATGACAGGGGACAAATCCTGGATTATATCCCTTATGAGAGCCAACAAGTTTTCAAACAATGGAGAAGTTTTTTTCCTTTAATAAGGCTACTGGCAGATTTGGATAGGTGTACCTGCAGCCTTCCTGTAGATTTGGCATCCCATTACAGATTAAAAGGCAATATCCAAGGAGTACCACAAAATATAGCATTTAAAGTGGTGTGGTGACTATACTGGTTTGGAAAGCAAGAAACCTAGTGATCCTGGCTGTGAGCTAGTGGTTCAGCAATGGACGGGTAGGTGTGAAGAGATCTCCTTTTCTAGGAAAGGAGTTAAGTAATTAACTGATGTTAACTGAGTGAGAAAATAGCAGGGACAAGTGAAGGTAGGCTAACTTGGGTCTGACTTTACAGACAAGGAAGGAAATAACTTAAAATGGATGTAAAAATATGGAAATATCAAATTTCAGAACATTTCAACTTCATATGGCTAGTGCATGAATTGAATGTGCAACTCAGACAGTGATTGCAGCTTAGTTGCATTTAACATGTGAATAAAATGGAGAAACTTGACAGGTGAATTACAGAAGATAACAACTGCGAGGACAAACTATGTCATACTGTAGATGCAGTAATGTTCATAGGGGCAAACAATTTTTACCATCTCTAGATTCAAACTGATATATCAGCTGGACCCCACTGTGTAGTATTTGCCCATCAGCACCAATACTATGTACTATATTCCTCAGCAAAGAGACCTGAATTATGAACCCAAAACAGAGCTGCGTTGTGCTTCTTGGAGAAGGGATAGGAGCAGGGGCAGATTCTGGAGCAGCTGACTGCAGGCAGTGGGTGAACAGCTGCCCCATGGGTTGGGAGGTGGGGGTGTGGGTGCATGGGGTGCCAGCAGCCCTGCAGCTCCAACAGCTTCCAGAGTACTATTAGTCCCCCAGCCAGTGTGACTGTCAGGGGAAACAGCAGACCCTGAAATGAAAAATTAATACTAATACGCCCTCACTTCTACAGTCTAGGTCCCTTTTTCAAACATACGGAATTCCCAGCTACTTCCTTCAGATCCGCTCAACGTACTTTTTTTCTTTAACATATTGATATTTAATTTTCTTTCAGTATAATAAGTAGCTTAAACCATTAAGTCATTAATAGGACCACCCTTCTAGCCTGCGGATCGATTATCACTCTTGCATCTATTCATTCAGAAAATGAAAATTGAATTCAAGGGTAGATAATAACACACTTTTTTTCAGATATGCTGAAAATGGCATATTTGAGCATGTATGAGTTCTCTTGATTAATCTGTGTGAGGTAGAAGTGTCTTCCTTTTGTTTAAATTACCTTTTCTATTGTGACCATACATATAGTACAGAAGGCCTTAACCCCACGGTGGTGATGTCCTATGGTCAGACTGACCATAACAAAACACGCTTAGAAGCTGACATTTCAAATGAGTAGCACATTCTTTTTTATACTGTTGTTTTAAATTATTATTTTATTAACTCATTTTTTGTAGACATCAGGGAGCAAAAAAGTGTTAAGGAAAGGTCTGAATCAACTGTGGGAGGTGTCTGGGTGAGAAGGAAAGTAAAAAAAGAACTGAGCATCAGAACATGCTTCTGGACAGCAAAGTCTATCAAAAAGTCTTTTAAAGCATTTGAAATAAGACCTAATTTTTACAAGATTACAGTTTTGCACTTTTCTCTTTTTGCACCAGGTATAATGTTAACAAAAGCAAATCAAAACAAAAGACATCCCTTTGTCATCCTATCTGTCTCCAGGGTGGCTACTGCCCTTCTAACATGTCTTCTCTGATTTTTGTTTTCAAGGACACAACATAAGAATTTCCCAGAAAAAACATACCATGGATGTTTGGGTCAAATGTTTAGCAGTGATGGTGCTGCTTACTGTGGTTGATGCTCAACTACTGAAGCCAGCACAGGCCCCTCTGGTTCTGCACAAGCCTTTCATGGTTGTTTGGAATGCACCGACCGAGCAGTGCAGGCTGCGGTACAAGGTGGACCTGGATCTCAGTGTTTTTGACATTGCATCCAACACCAATGAGACTCTGAGTGGATCCAATGTGACAATCTTCTATCACACTCATTTGGGATACTATCCCTATTACTCAGATAGTGGAGATCCTGTCAATGGAGGGGTGCCCCAGAACGAAAGTCTTATCAAACACCTTAACAAAGCAAAGTCCGACATTGACTATTGCATACCCATGAAGAAATTTCAGGGACTTGCAGTCATTGACTGGGAAAACTGGAGACCCCAGTGGGATAGGAACTGGGGCAATAAAAGCATTTATAGAAATAAATCTCTTGAGATGGTTAGGAGACGTCATCCTCAGTGGTCAGAGGACAAAATCAGGAAAGTGGCTAAAGAGGAATTTGAAAATGCTGGCAAGAGTTTTATGAACAACACTATCCTTCTGGCTGAGCACATGAGACCAAATGGTTTGTGGGGTTACTATCTTTACCCAGACTGCTACAACTATGATTACAAAGAACACCCCCAAACATACACAGGGCAATGCCCTGCCATTGAGTCTTCCCGCAATGACCTCTTGCTTTGGCTGTGGAAGGAAAGCACTGCTCTCTACCCTTCTATATACCTGGATTATATACTGAAGTCAAGTCCAAATGCACTAAAGTTTGTTCACTATCGGGTTAAGGAGGCAATACGTGTTGCCTCAATTGCTAGAAAGGACTATGTTTTGCCTGTATTTGTTTACTCCAGACCATTTTATGCCTATACTTTTCATGTTTTAACAGAGGTAAGCAGACATATGTCTTCAGAAATTTAGAGATTAGAAACAGCCTCTTAGAAAAAGTACTTTCTAAAAGTTTTCCTTGTATAAAAGCATTTAGGCATTTGTTTTTCATATTTAAGACAGACCCTCTAAAAGCAAGTATTGTAGTCAGAGTACAAAACTGTACACCTTTCAGTAGTTACTATTGCAGCACTTTGGTCTACTTTTGTAGGATAACATTGTATATTTTTAGTGATGGTAATCTAGAAAGAAAGTACAATGAAATAATTTCCTTAAGGAAGTAATTCATTCTGATATTTTATTTCTTCAGTGAAATGAACTTGACAAATTTTTGTGAAGTTTAAAACAAATTAGTGTAATGGAAATACAAACTTTCATGAGAAAGGAGCCTCAGGTCTTTTTTGTTTCTTTCTCCAAATGTAAATTCTCTTAGTATAGAAATAAACCAGTCAAGTAAACTAGTCTGGCCTGGAGTTCCTAACTCCTGCATGATGAGCATTGGCCATCTCACTTTTCAGAGGTACAACATGTTCAAATATCTTCATGATCCAACATTTAGTGCCAACACTGGAGTCCTTTTAATAAAGAAAACAAGTTTTCGAGTCATGCAATATTTGCTCAACCAATGATCAAATGCAATAAATATATTGTGCCCACAACATTGATGGTAAAAGTATACGCATACCAGACTTTCTGGATATGTAATGACGATTGTGGTTCTGACTTTGTTTATGCACACAATAGAGAGCTACAGATGCTTATTGATTTCTCTAGCAGTTGTCCCAAGTGCTGAAAATTTTGCTTTGATCACTATTAATTCCATGACAAAGGAGAGGGGAGGAAATCTGAGGCAGGGAGCTCATGGAAACAAGCCCTCCATGGCTGAGGGCGTCTGGAGGTGTGCCCTCCCTTTGGTTTATGGAGAGCCACTTCTGCTTCTGCCAGAGACAAGTTCTTGACTCAAAACAGAACAGCAAAAGGGAGAGAAGGGGCAAGGGAAAAGGCAATGGTCAGTGCAGCAGACCACAGGCTGCATGTGGCTTCAGCCTGGAGCTGGAGCCGGGGAGGTGCAGTGGAGCCCTGACAGCCTGAGAAGTGTTTCAGGCTGCCCCCAAGAAGCAAATGGTACATAGAAGCAATCATGAATTTGGTCTGCCTCATTTTAGCAACTCAGGCCTCTTTGGAGCCGTTTTCTGTGTGATGTGGAAACTGCAGGTCCTAGCTGGCTCAGAAATCATGGGCAAATAGGCAAGGCTGGGTCCCACTGAAGGCAAGGAGCCTCTGGGCTCAGTACAGGCAGGATTTCACCCAGAACATCTTCACTGAAGAACTCAGACCATAAAATAAATGACCATTCTTCAAATGTAGGCTGTAATAATACATTTTTATAACATAAATTCATCCTTTGATTAATATAAAAATACCACAAATGCTACTGAAAGCTATGAAAACTAGCATGCTGTTACCAGTTACACACGAGTTTAAAATCGGTGGTGGCATAAAGTTACTCTTTTAACTTAAGCTATTTTTTGAACAGTGCAGTGGCAATTTGGAGTGATGTTCCTCTTAAATTATGCTCTTTAACTCACTGTCCTGTTTTTCAATTGCATGTAGCCATTTACTTTTGGATGCTTTAAAGATCACTTTCCAACTGTGCAACCAGAGAAGATCCATGCATAGCCAGAGAAACATTTTTGGGTCATGCTCTACTACGTATTTTTTAATAAGGACAGTAGCCAGCTCTGCAGGCACCCGTGGGTACAAGGCTTGATGTGTCTCCAGACTATACACATTGTCTGTGCAAACAGCTTGGGTGCTGCCAGGAACTTGCAGGGTTGCACTTAAGAAAGCTCTAAATAGGAATGATCAGGAAAATAATTATCTTGTTTTCCTTCATAGCCCTGAAGCCACCAAGACATTTTAAACATGGGTTTGTGTGCTCAGATTTTACACTAGACTGGAGCTTCTCATTTGACCCATGACATGCCCCTAAGTGATGCTCACAAACCAACAAACAAGGCATGAAACCTCTGAGCTCCAGCAACAATGTGCATGAATGTGACAAGGAAAGACACTCAAGCTAAATGGCCATAGAAAAATTGGGATAGCAGGCTAAGAGACACCTGAGCTCTGACAGGGACTGGGCCAGGAGAACCACTGTCCTGTTCCATCAAGCTGTGCAAAAGCTGTGACATTCTGGTCCAACAGAATTGCTGACACATTCAAGCCTCGTGTGTAAGCCCTTCTGTACATAGCATGAAAAATACAGTAAATATCACAGTGGAAGAAAATAGAAAGAATGGTTGTGAATCACAGTTAGAGACAGAAGTCTAGCAGAAAGATGAAAGACCTGGGATGCTGTAACTATGGCTGCTGTACCTTTCACCCTGACTGCACCTGAAAATCAGGTGAGTTGTGCACAAGGTATCTTAGAAATTCACCCTGCTATTTTACTTGGAAAAAGTTTATAAATTCTGAATTGGGATCCCAATCATCATGAAAGATTTCTGTATTTGCTAGAAATGCATACAAGCAGTTTGCCATCTGTAGGGTACTTAGAAACTATCTGCCTTGACAATTCACTACTAACCATGTGGGAGAGATGAGTTACCCAGTAGCATCTGTGCTTCCTGACTAGATGGCTGAAGTCATTAATAAAGCAGGATGACAACCAACAAATGATGAATAATGGATAACAACATCTCTCGTTCACCTGCAGATAGTCTTCTCTGATAACCAGGTGTGCATGTGTACAGAGACCATTCCCTGCAACCATGCCAGGCTTGTGCTACCATTCCCAAATACAGAAAAAACATGCCTGAAACTGAGACGGTTTGGAATTTAAAGGAAGGTTACAGATGTACTTATTTTTCTTTCCTCAGCATGTAACTAGGACGGACTGTCCTGTTTCCTCTCAAGCTCCAAAACTGAAACAGCTTAGCTCACCACCTATTTTTTTAGTGTACAATGCAGTGACTTGGCTGATCAAAACATGGAGAAGCATTGACAGGAACTAGAGCCTCCTCCTCTCTCCCAAATCAGCTGTCCACTCAGAGACTGCACAACATAATCTTGAGGATCTTTGATTGTTGCACACTGCCCCCAAAAGCTTGAATGAGAATGAGCATCAGACGGGAAGAAGCTTTGCTGACTTTTTATCACTTGGAGAAATACCAGACACCTAAGTGACAGCTGTCTTGTAAGGTTGTCTCTTCAGGACAGTTCTCTAACATGGATTGATGAGGGTCTGAGACAAGGAGTAAAACAGGATTCCTCACCTAGACAAATGCCAAAATGGTGATATTTAAAATGATGTCTAAAATTTTTAAACTCTCATGTTTTCTTCCGTATGAGGTACTTCTTACAGTCGCCCAGAAGAGCCATGCCAGCGAGCCCCCAGTAGTGCCCAGCCGTGCTCTGTGAGGAGCATCACCAGCACCGCAGGGCCTGAGGCTGCCGGTGGAGCTTGTAGGCCTTGGTCAGGGCTTCAGGGAGGCACCTCCCTATCTCTGCTCCCCATTTGCCCCTCTCACCTGTTACAAGAGGCACTTATATTCCTTTTCTCAAAATATGGGGGGGGTGAGAATTTTATTTTCTAACCCTGTCTGTGGCAGGGGAGGGTGGTGGTGGTGCCTCCTTCATTGTGTGCCCGGCTGGTGGTCAGAGCACCCACCTCTGGCACAGGAGCTCTTGGCTCAGTTCTCTTCCCAGCCTGCTCAGGATGAATCCAGCACCCTGTGTTAGACACTAGGAAAGAGTTAGGAAATCACCAAACCTGAAAGATCAAGTGTACAAGAGAGAAAAAATAAAAGAGAGGGTGAAGCCTCCTGTTCATGGGTTATTCAGGGAGGAGCCCTTCTGTGCTGATGGCTTTTGAGGTACTGAACATGAGTCAGACGTTCAGTAAAAGACATAACTATGCCTAAAAATGAGAGTCAGAAACCATATTTCCTTCCTTGTGGGCAAGTTACCTAATTATTAAGCTGAATTAATCATAAGCTGCAGTCAGGTTCCCTCTTGTTTCTCTCGCTCTCCTTTGAATGTTCATTGAATTGCTGCAAGGTATCAGAAAGAGATATGGCACTCCTCTAAATGTTGTCTGTAACCTCTTGGTGAAGATAACCCGATGGAGAGTTACCTGAAGGTGTGATGTACCTTTTAAGCATGGGGAAGACAGAAAAATGCAACCCATGTCTTTCTAATTCTCATTCCTCCTGAGAAGGGTTCTTAGCACTTGACATTTTTTTTAAAGGATACAAGAAGAGGAAATGCAAGGCGGAAGGGAAGTGTTTACAGGAAATCCCATACAATTTTTTTTTGCAGTGAGCTGCTGTTTTGTCCAGCATCTGTGCAGGTGCTAAAAGTGTCCTTTAAACATCCCTAGGGCAATGTATCTTCCAAACAAATGCCAGGTTTTGGCCTCAGCCTGAGAAAAGTGATGAGTTTCTCAGCCCTGGCAAGGTGGTGATTCTAGGTGTGCACAGAAGTGGAAGTGAAGGTGCCTCAGGAACGTCAGCTGTGAAGTTGTTGCTGCCATTGGACTTCACACACCCAGAGGGCTAAGTGAACTTTAAGGGTTGTGCTCTTGGATTTGATTATTTTATGTCCATATGAACTAGACATGAAGTGCTGAAATCCCTTTGTGGATCTGAATCTAAATGATGTCTACAAGTAACAAAAGAAAGCTGCGGAATATGAGGGAATAAAAACTGGATTTACTGACTCCTGGTGAAGCACACTAATTCCTAAAGCATATTACTAACAAAATCTTTATTTTTGGGGTTTGCTCAGGTCTTAGTTCCTCCAGCAATGCTAAGTATCTATTGATTATTTATTTTGGCTGTCTGAAAAGGTTTCATTAATTTGTTAATGAGATCTGAACTGTGTTAGTGCTGAATCACTCAGCCATCACTTGTCTAATGTAGAATCACAGTCCAGCCTTTGTATCTGGGTAATCTTCATAAAATGCTTTGCACATGAGGAAAGCTTGGGTACCCTCATTACTAAGAGGCCAGGCTGTATTTCACATTCTCTTAACATTTGATACTTTTACGTTTAATTCACATACTTTTTTTTTTTTAACTGATAAATTAATTCCCATAGGAAATCACAATTTCCCACATGAAAGTAACACCTTCAGCCCACACACTGTCCTTTTATAAAACTAGCATGGAAGTATATACTTTTAAGAGTAAGACCATTTGGATGACCAGCAGCAACATGAAATTCAGGCTAGAACAATTATATCTTATATTGCTCTGAATCCTGTAGTAAGAGCCACTAGGCAAGCTCTACTCTTTCAAACTTCTGCAGGTTTTTCTGCACTGTTTTGTCTAACCTTTAGTTAAGGGTCAAAGTCACTGCTCACTCTAACTTCTCTGTAATTGTCTTCAACTCTTCAGTGGATTCTCCCTTGCCCAAGGCATTTACTTATGCCTCCTTTTATATCTCTTGGGCCATAAATGTTTTGGGAATGGGGACTCCTTAACTATGCATTGGTAAATCAACAGGCCCACTTACACAGTGAAATAAATGATTTAGTATTAATTAACAATAATAACATGGCTCTTATACTCTATTGTTTTGCATTTCTAAGGACCCACCACCATACTGTGATAATTTGGCTGGTCTTTTGGATTGTTTTCTCCTAAAAAGAGGTGAAAAGACTGTAAAAAGACCATCACTAGTTTTTTAAAGGAACTTGCTGTTTCTTCATCAAATCGAGAAATAGTGTAATATTTGTCATTACAAACACTGATCAGGAACTACTTTCTAACCAATTATTGTAGGTAGAAAAGGTTTTAGATGTAATTGATTATACCTTGAAATATGGGGGTGGAAGAAGAGCCTTCCTCCATATTTTCTGAGATTTAATTGCATTTCTCTTGACATGATATTCATGGTCTCAGCGAATGGCTTTAAGACACTTGCAAGGTACATTGCTATGTTGTTGGCAAGGCACCAGCAACTTCTGTTCTACACACAGTCTCTGGTAAAGCTGCTTATTGTTTCAGCTCTAAAAGTGGACATGATTAAGTCACCATGCAAATGTTTGGTTCACCCCCACCACCATTTGACATTGTACAGCACTGGGAGAGGCTCAGTTTTGAAAGCTGCGTCTCCTGGAATAATGGCATTCATGCTGGTGGGAACAGCATGTAACTGTATGGCTAATGCAGCACAAGTTAGACACCTGTCTAAAGCCTATGAAATGCAATTACACACTGTAAGGGTGATCCAATGACGTGTGATCATACTCACCACTTGCCAAAAAATGGTGTCTATGAATGTATGGTGATCATTCAAAGACTGGTAGATAAAACAAATAATTCAATTCTTACTCCACCAGCTTGGTTGGAAGACCCCTTGTGGATAAACTATAATGATTTCATTATTTTGTTGTCCCACTTATGCATGAAAACCTATGCAAACCTTTGGAGGTACACAGAATAGCTTTCAAAACTGACTAGTGATTTTATTGTGAAGTATATACCACAGCACTGACGTCTCCTCTGGCAAAAAAAAAAAAAAGTTATGCCAGTACCCTATTGGTTTTTTACTTTTATTTTTATATCTTTGGTTTTCTGATGTCTGCTTTTGACCTCCTATTTCAGACAGATCTGGTCAATACAATCGGTGAAAGTGCAGCTTTGGGAGCAGCTGGAGTTGTTCTCTGGGGCAGTATGCAATATGCCAGCTCAAAGGTAGGTTGTATTAGTTTATTAGTATTTAGGAATCACTTCAATATCTCTTCTCTGCCACCACACCCTCTGTAGCACCTCTCTGTCTTTACTGATGTCATCAGCCTGTGGCTGAGGACGATGGCTCAGTACTGCTTTCGGGTCTTGTTAGTTTTGTACTTTAGTTAGGCTGAGAAGTCTCATTGTTTCAGAGCACATTGCTTTGGGCAGGTCATGTGTAGTATCTTGGAAAAATGAGTCCAGGTTAGAAGAAAGATATGTTTTGAAGTAATGACATGCAAATATACTCACAGCATGTTTTGCAGTGTTCTACTTTGTAGCTATGGTCGTTTGTACAGATTGACAGAGATGGAATGTAGGCTGGAGGGGGAATATTTTCTCTGGTTACTACTGTTGAAATGACAGATGGAAAATAATGTTACCACAAGAAAAGGCCTAGTTCCTCCTCCCAGCCTTCTCTGAATTTCACAAATAATCCTTCTTGAAGTGATGGAGGAGGCAGGAGGCTGCACTGGGGTCTTGCAGGAGGCACAGCGGGCTAGCCACGGCTCCTGAACCTGGGCTGGGCTTTGGTGCCCATTCTGCTTTTCATGAAGTCTGCTCTCCTCCTCCTGAAGTCTCTGGCAAAGCACCACTGACTTGGGCAGAGTAAAAGGGAAATCTGAACTGGAACTTCTTAGCCACAATTACAGCAGCAATTTCTGTGCTGGTGTCTCAAAATCAGGTGGCTTCTAGTAAATAGAAGGGGTTGGAGAGATCAGGACCAAAGCAGTGACTAAACATGTGCTTTGATACCTATTAGTCCCATGCACTGCTCCCTCTCAGCAGTTACCAGAAATCTAGTTAGGAACTACTTAGTCTCACATTAGCTTTTAAACTCTCTTTTCTGTTTACATGGACTCTTCTCCAGTCTAACACTGTATGTTGCCATCAAGCATCCAAACAGTCATTATAGTAAAGGTAAATATGGTGCTAACCTTACCCGTAGAAGTAATCTCACTTCAATGAATAGATTACTGGAGTATGTAAGTCCAAGACTTAGCTCAACAGGTTACTTTAGCCAAGAGCCATTTTGTACTAGTATCTTCTTAAATATAAGAAATCTGGATGTAATGCTAGCTATGGAGTAATGTGTCATGGTCTTTTATTTTCTACAGGAGAGCTGTTCAACTGTGAAACGGTACATTGATGGGCCCTTAGGACATTATGTCATTAATGTGACCTCAGCAGCCAAACTCTGTAGCAAAGTCCTGTGCAAGAAGAATGGAAGATGTATCCGCAAAAACAGTGACTCTTCTGCTTACCTCCATTTGTCACCCAATAATTTTAAGATCCGAGCCCGCCGCTCAGAGAGGGGCCCCAGGTTCCAGGTGACCGGTGAACCCAGCCTGGAGAGTATTGAAGCCATGAGGCAGACATTCATGTGTCAGTGTTACCAGGGCTGGACAGGAATATTTTGTGAATTGCCTGACCAAAGCCTAATAGAGCGCTGGGTTCATGTTGTGTTCAGTAGATCAAGAAGACAAAAGCTTTATGTCTTCCTCTTCGGAGCTATACAGCTGCTTCTGCTTTGTATAACACACTAAAGTCTTCTGAGTCAGTGTAAGAAAATAAGAAATTATGCCACTAGGACTTCTGTTCTTGAGCAAGTTTTTATACAAACAGAAAAGGCATTGTTGATTAAATAGTTTTATTCTGTTTTGTTCATCTCCAACTCCCGGAATTTATGCAGACATTAAACATTTTGAAAGCAGACCCCTCTTCTTTCCTAGCTCTTTTAACTCACATTTTACTCATACCTTCAACAGATAAAGCTTCTGCTGCGACAGTGGAAGCTTTACCTGAGTAAAAACATTGAATAAACTTGTACAAGGATTCGTCCATGTAGAAGCTTAAAAAAGGACACAAAGACTCTTTGTTTCAAGCCTGGATGATTTCACATGTGGTAATGAGAAGAGCTTTCATGTGGATGAGGGATCCCAACCGTTCACTCTAGCTCTTGCTGAAGTCAAATGGCATTTTTTGTGAGCAGCAGTAGCACCACGCCCAGACCGACATCCACCACAACTCACTGATCCCACTGCTTCTGAGCAGACAATGTGAAGAGTATAGAGCTATAGAACTGTGCACACTTTAAAAAAAATTATATTTTAGTATTTCAAGGCCTAATTTGATTCGTATTACTTCTAGAGGTGTCAGTATTTCCCATGGTAGTTTTGTGCCATCAGTTTCAAAGTTACTGTTTGACTCAATATCTCTGCAATTGCCAACTATTGGATCAAATGTTCATTTTCCCACAGCACCAGCCAGTCAGCAGAGCATATACATGTTTAGGTGAGGGGCTGCTGAGCCCTGAGAGCAGTGCTGGCAGCTGGTACCCTGCAGTGCTCCTGCCCGGGCAAGCGATGTGAGACCCATTCTCCCTCTTGCTCCTACCCTTGGGAAGCAGGCAGCCTCCCACTTTGTCTCTGTTGCTGCTTAGCATCACTGCTGCCTTTGAGGTCTCTGCCGGTCTTTGCTTTCTGCTCTGCTAATTACACAGGTTTGGTAGCTCTGCTCTCCTCCTGCCCTTGTGCCATCACCCAGCCAAGCTGTCTGGCCAGGGGCTGATAAACAAGAGCAGGCTGGAAGCCCACTGCCAGCATGTGTCTCCCTCATGCAGGGGAAGAGAAGAAAGAACTTTACACACTTGCAACATTTTTGCTTGCAACCCTCGGCTTTAGATGGGGACCCCTTTGGAGGTGGTGTAGCTTAACCACTGATTACTGGTTAATTTAGCATCCATAACATGCCATCCTGTCAGGTTGCTGCATGTCCATCTGCAGTTATTCATTGGTCTGTGTTCATGTGTGAGCATATGTATTTCATCAAAAACCTATCTATCTTCTTCACAGCCTTTCAAAGTAACAATTAATGCCTTCATGGAATTGATGATAAAACCCAGAAATTCCCTACATCTCTCTCTAACTTGAGGAAGATGTTAAAATAATTTTCTTTTGAGGCTTTAATATGATGTGTTGAACTGAGTCTGTTCCAGAGCATGGACACATAAATTAGTAAGAAACCCACATGTGGGTCTAAAACACTTTTTTATTTTTTTTGTCCTGACTAGTGTCTGTATTGATCATTTGTGGCCAGACTCATTGCTCACATTACACAGCATCCTATTCCTGTAGCAGTTTGGTTAAAATCATCAAGGCTATGTGGAGAGGATACTCAACTGAGTAAGGAAGTCTGAATCTGGCCCTTAGCCAGCCCCCCTTCTTGATGCTGCCCTAAATTACTTTAAACATTAATATGTCTCTATGCTTTATATCTGCTGGGGTGTCCTATGTTCTTTGTAATCTCTTGCTATCTCTGAAAATTTATTCATGGTAACCCCAGATAAAAAGTTTCTTTTGTCTCCCAGGACCAGATTCACACCTGGTGTGAACTGTGATGGTCTGATTCACTTGAGCCAAACCCCCAGCTCATAACAGACCTGCAGTGGATATGTTAAGGCTGCAATGAACCTTTGAACCCAGGCACTGAAATGGGACTGACTTCAGTTAAACAGAGACTTAGTGCTAGTTATAGTGAGTCACTCTGTAATGACATGTGCTGAGAAGCTACAGGAGAGCTTTGCCACTGACCTTTTACTTTGTACTGCATAACAGCAATGGATGACAGCAAGAGTAAAGGTAAAAAACTTCATTATTTTGGTGTGGGAGAGAAAGGATTAGAATTAAAATTCTGTAACGTCCATGCATTGTGTCACTGAAATATGTTTTTAAAGTGTTGTGAGTCTCTTTGTAAAGTGTTTCCATTATTTCTGTAGGCTTGTAAGAATAAACTGTGTACCGACTTACATGCACAATTTTTTTGGATAGCATAAATTCAATTAAACTGACATAAGATCTGCATCAGCTAAACTTCTGGTACTTTGTGTGAAGTTTATACAAATAATACAAATGCTGTGGGTGAAGTGGCAATATTCCTGATTCACTCTGTGACGTGTATTTTCTATTAGGGTACACTGAGAGGGGCCTACTGGAGTCTGTAAGGCTCTGTCAGTTTATGCCAGGTGTTAATTTGCCCAATGGCTCTTCTTTATTCTAGGTTACCACTTACGCAGAAGAATGTATGAGTGTCTACGGTAGTACATCTGCCTGGAAAGAAAGGTCTTTGAATTTGGCTCATATATTTCTGTGAAGAACTGCAAGCCCAGTTCTGCATCCTCATCACCAGGTTGTCTTAGGTAGAAGACCAAAATCAGAACTTGGTCTGGGTTTCTTAATAATTATTGAAGGAACCAAGTATCTAAGTGAATGTAATTTTACAGTTTTTTTTTTTTCTATTTCAGCTAGTTAAAGCCCTTTCTTTTGTAAAGAAAATAAGATTTACCATTAGACAACATCCCTGGAAGTTCTTTACAACTACAGCTGCCAGTGGTGGTGTTGGAGGCAGCTGTGCAGCTGACTGAGTGCCGGCAGAGGTTGCACAGATGCAGGTAAGGGCTCCCATGTCTTGTGTGCTCCCATGTCGGACCGCTAACTACACCAGCCAGTACCCAAGTCAGAACGAATTTGACCCTCTTAGCCCCATAGGTGACTGTGCCCTAGGTCACCTATCAGCATAGGGTCACAGTGCGATGCTGCATCAGTGCCCTGTGTGAGGGTGGGTGCAGGACAGGATCATATGAGGTTGGCTGGAGCCTGATGGCAGGCAGGACCGCAGACCATGCACCAGCCTGCAGGGCCAACTGGCCAACTTCCACCAAAGGAAAGGAGGCCAAAGGCTCCTCTGCTTCCATCCCTGCTTTTGTGGGTACTTTCTGCTCATCGGAGACTCAGCATCCTTCCAGTGGAGGTTTTGCTAACATCCTGGGGTCTTTTTTTTTCTCTTCCCTGTGGAGAAATGTGAAATACAGTAAAAACCTTGGTAATGAGCATTTTTTATCTACTGTTAGTATTAAATTAATATTAGTCTTCAAAATAAATGATGAACTAATTGATTCACTTAATCCAGGTCTGAACACTGAAATGAAATTCAAATGAATAGGCTTTCTTGCAAAGCCCAGCTACCTGGAAGGTAGGGGAGATGTAACTTTTTTTTCCCCCTACTTCATTGATCCTCCCAAACAGTATCATATAGTTACAATCCTGACAATTTATTCCTTTGTAAGTGCACTTCTCTCTTTGATGGTACTTTGGATCAAATCAAACTCCAAATGCTACTGTAGTACACTTAATAAATAGCAAGTAGAGAAAGCTTTGCAACGTGCATTTTTCATTGCAGCCTATTTAATATTGTTAGAGGTCTTGCCTGATCATGCTGGTACACATGATTTTACAAATATTTTTTTTCTCATCTAGATGTATGGTCCAGTCTTTGGAGAGACAGGATCCAATTTCTGTCTGTGTTAGAATTCTTTGGAGGAGGGAGAGTCCGAAGCAGCAGAGAACCATGCTATAATCTTTACAATTATGTCCTTAGCTAGAACCAGCTCTTAAAGTGTAGCTCATCCTGGGAAGCGCCACTGGTTTCTGGAGATAATGGGAACAAGGTTTTGCTGTATTTCATCTGAACCACCTCTCCTCCAAGATGATAATGGACTCAGACCCCATATCTTTACTCTTTCCAAATGCTGAGCTGTACACTTCTCTAATCCTCTGCTTCTTGTCAGAGGATAAACAATACAAACAGAAGCATGACTGACAGGCTTCTGGCTTTCCTCAAATTTGCTGATTTAGCATTCCAAAACTTTGAAATTTGGGGAAATGTTGTGTTCATTTGCTTTTTTTCTCTTAGCAGTGCTGGGTGTTGCACTTAATGAGATATTGTATGTTCTGAGCAACTCACAAATTTACGGAAAGGCTGGGACTCTTTTTGTTCCACTTCAGTCTGACAGGTAGATGTGTGGTGCTCCTGTCCTGGTTTGGCCAGCTTTAGGTACCACTGGCATCTTCTTCACACTCTCAACATTTCCTCCCACTCCCAGTATCATGGAGTGCTATCCCCTGGCCCTGTGCTGACCTGCATTGGGAAACCATCCAAGTCAAAAGTTCTCTTGTTAAAAAAAAGGTGCCTCCACTCCACCCAACTTTTTTTTTCTAAAGTCAGATTAATTCCTCTATCTGACTCACATCACACTGCTCACACAGCTGAGCCAGGGCTAAGGAAGTGGGCAAAACCCATAGGGAAGTGGTAGCAAAGCCGTAAGTTACATATTGCCACTCAAGACAACACATCCTGAGAAAGCACTCTTGGTATGTAGCTGGCAGCATTGGTGGTGGCTCACCCAGCCCATCCCTAGGGTGCATGTGGCAGGGGAGAGGCAGCACCTGGCAGCCTCTGCCCTCCCCCTTGCCTCCATGGGGGACAGTGGGCAGCACATCGGTCTAAGGATGGGGGTACCACCATGCCAGGGTGCCTGCTGGGCTCCCCCAAAGCTGAGGGCTCCTTGTGGTGACCAGCCCAGACCTCAGTGCCTCACCAGATGCCAAAGGCAGGGCAGGTAAACTTTGCTGGGAGTGGCACAACTCAGGAACATGAACATTTAACATGTTTTCTGAAGTCCCCTTTTGCCATTGAGTTTTAAAGGTAAAAAAAGATGAGAAAGGCTTGAGGGGTGAACATAATCATACCAGCATTTTTGTGTTTTATCAGCTTTTCCAAATGCAATGTTCTCTGCTAGGGTTAAAAAATGGGAATGATATTGTTATAGAAAAAAATTGCTAACAGCCCTCACAGACAAAACCAACAGAATGAAATCTCCGACCAGTTTGGATTTGTAACACTGTGCATAAATACACATGTGCATTTTTTTTTTCTGTTAAAAATTGCTAAAATTAAAAAAATGTTGCTTAAATTAAAAATTGTCCCAGTTTTGCACTGAAAACATTTGTTGTAGGTATTGAATTAGATTTGCACATCACGCATAATAAGAAGAGATATGAAAGACTGTCAAAGAAACTTTGATATCGTTTTCAATACAGATTACAGTTTTGATGCTGTAGCAGTCACAACTTCTTTTGTTTACATTTCAGGAAAAGTAATTTCCTGTCAATGTGGGCCAGACTCGTAGAGTGGGAGTATTTTCAAACACAGGTTACTCTAAAAATAAGTTGGGAACGATAGTTCTGTACACTTCGAAGAATGATACAGGCTAGGAACAGTACGCCTTCTCAGAGACAAAAGTCCAGCCCTTCAAAAAAAACCAAGGAAAAACAATGATGTCACATACTGCTTAATGAGATTAAAGCCCCTAAATTGTTCTTGTTCAGGAATGGCACTGCGTACTTGCCACATACCATCGCACGCAGCAGTAAGGAGCAGTTAGAGGTCACATTAAAAAAGAGGGGAGAACTCCTTCGATAGCTTCCCTAAGTAAGTGTGTGTTTCAGATTTAACTTTGCTGCTTTTAATAGTTACAACACACCAGTTTATCCCTTGTTTGTCATCAGAGTAATTCTAAGGTAGTATTTTTCTGATTCAATTAAAATCTTGCTTAAGATGTAATCAGAAAGGAAGATCATACGTGTGTATGTTAACATACATACATATCTACATGTACATGGGTATGTGAACAACCCATATGCGTGTGTATATTGTAATGCACGTGTCTGAAAGTTTGACCCAGAAGCAGCAGAACAGTTACGAGGGGCATGAGGCTTTGTTTTCTGCCTGGTGGGAGCAAGCTTGGAGGCAGTTGCGTAACCTTATAGCTTGGCACGTATGGCCTCTGCTGCCGTGTGGATTATGTCTATTATGTAACTGCGATTATACAGGAAGCTAACAGCATCTAACAAGCTAAAAATAAGCAGACTTCTATAATTTCAAAGGACAATATTTTAAACTTTAAAGCTCATGTGGCTGTTCCTATTTCAACAATAAATGTGGTCTCTTCAGACACTTTATTTATTTTTTGCCTAGGATGATATTTTAACATGCTGGCAGCCTGTTTTCTCAGACAGTCAGAGCTCCTTTCTCATTTTTCCATTACAGCAAGAACTGTCCTGGCTTTTATTTAAGGTGCTCTCCAATATCTGCAAGAAGCAAAGCAGCCCAGAGTACTGGTCCTGCTTTCTCTCCTCAGACATTCAAACAGTCTGACATTTGTAGTCAGCTTTTGGAAAAATCATGTTTATTTCCATGCTAGTAATAACCTTCTCAGTCAATTAGACAGCAGATTATTAAGAGCATCTTTTATATTGCTCTTTCAGATCCTGCGTTTCCAGGGCAGAACAAAAATTATTTTATTTTTCCCCTTACTGAAGCTGCTCCTTACCTTGGCTTTGTGTCCACTCACCCTGTATTTCCTGCTGGCGGGAGGGGGGTACCCTATGGAAACCCTATGAGGCTGACGCCTTAGTCCTCAACTGCACTGCATCGTGTACATGGAGTGCAGCTGGGTTTTCTTAAGCTGACACTTGTGTTCCCCTTTTGTTCTTACCCCTGCCCCCCATGTAGGGCTGCTTATGCCTCTCCCCATGGGGAGTGGAAGCGAGCTTCCATACGAGCGTTGTAACTCTCAGCACAAGGTTCCCGATGGGGATGTTAAAACAGGCTCATGCCACGTATTGCCTCCCCTGTGCAGGGCTGCCTTTGGGTTCATGCCACAGGGAGGACCAAATGTGCTGGTGGGGGCTGTTTGCTACAGGAGTCTCCTCCATGGGAGAGCAGAGGCCCCGCTGGTGATGCTGATCTTCCTCCTGCCCCTCCGCACCCTCAGCGGGCTGCAGTGGAGCTGTGGGGGAGCACTGTCTGTAGGCGAAAAACAAGCTGGCAGGGCCAGTACATGACACTTTGCTGCTCTATCAAAGGTGCTTCTTCAAGCTCAATGAAACTGAGTAATGCACAAATATCCTGTAAAGTTCTTGAGTACCTAAAATGGTATGTGATGCTGATCGCATGGGGATAATTTGCACAAGCATGAACTGAAGCCCTTTGGAAACTTCAGACTGCTCCATTGACAAGCACTCTTTTTTTAAGTCTTGACGTGAAAATTTATTTTGTGGAATTTGGACAAATAACAATTTTTCTAAACTTAGAAGTAGGAAAAAAGAAGACAAGCTCTCCCTGGGCCTCTGTAGGAATTCAGGTAATGATGCACTTTGATTTGGAAGGAACAGTGATGTGTAAGCACTGTTTCTGCATTCACATCTCAGCAATACTCAGCTCTGAGTATACTTGAATTAAAACCCAATAATAAACAGACCTGACTCAGGGAACATGCTAATTTGAGTGGTAGAATTACCTCACTTTTGACAGAAAGCACTTGATTTGTGATTTTCCAGAGTGCTATCTCCTATTTTAATTTTGTTGTGATTTCTCTGCTCTTAAAGGGGCACAACCTCATCTGATGTAAGATAGTACATCTTCATTGATTCGCAGCAGCTGAAAACCAGGCATGAAATATTCATGTTTGCTTTGTTCACCCTTGGATTTTTCCTTTTAGGCTGGCATTAGTCCATTAGTTCCCAGCACACACCAGCTGCTACAAGGACAGTCAGCAGCAGTTACTCAAAATATCCCCTCTGTGCTCCCAGCGAAGCAGCAGGTCCTGTGATGGTTGATGAGAGCTGGATGGAGAGGCTGCGCTGAGGCATGGCCACTGAGTGTGAGGCTCATTACATTTGTTCAAAGTCTCCATCCATACGTGAGGCTTACCTTTACATGACTCCTGGCTTAAAATAATTGCAATAATCTGACAGCACTTAATTGTTTTATTTCCTCCAACAATAACATTTAGTTCTAATGTAATACTCAGCTGGCGGGGGGGAAAATCAAATGCTGTTGTGTTACAGCTATTCTGTAGGAGTAGGAAGAAAGGAACTTCACCCGAATCTGCCAGTGCTGCATGCATGCTGTCATCGCTCCAGTGTGCGCGTGGGTGTTTGCTCTGCACAGTCTGGGGGCACAATCTTACCATAGCGCAAATACAAAGTAACTCTGATGGATTCCCAGGAAAGTCAGTGGGAGGAGAGGCAACTCCTTCCCATTGTGCAGGGCTAACCCTTTGTTTAATTTCTGTGAGAAGAATGTGCTCAGAATATCAAGCATCACTTATTCAGTTTTCAGTTAGGATTTACCGTACAATTGAATCAGGAAAATGGACAGAGAGGAAATGTACTTCTTAAAAGGATCAGTTAAACACAATTCAAAATGCTATGAGGAATAGGGGTAATTCAGCACTGATCTGTTGGTATTTGCTTTTTTTCTCTCAGCCTCACAAAGGCAAGAAAAACAGGATGGTAACAAGCAAGCCATGAAGCCCACTTCTGGTTCAAAAATGCCCTCCATCCATGCTGCATGAATGTACCATGTGCTCAGGAACTCCTTGGAGAGGGAGAACCCAAGCAGTTCTGATGCTTTAAAATGGGCTCCCGCATTTTTCTAATGCAGCCTGAAGTCAAGTGGCTGGTTATGTTGTGGTCATCTAAGCACACCTCCCAAATGTGGCTCTTCACAGTGTGTGTATTTTCAACCACAGGTAAATGAGCAGTGTGGCAGGAAACCTGAGCATCCCATGAGTCAGTTTAAGCCCACTCCTGAACACAGTCTTCAGGTCTTGAGGCTAACGTACCCTCAAAGAATGTGAATCTTCTTGCTTTACACATGGTGTAATCCATACAAATTTCTAATATGTTATCACATGAAGACAATGTGGTACCAATGCAGACAACTCAGTCTATTCCAGGATTCAGGACATTACATGAATTCTATAGTATTAGCATCCAAAATATAGCTCCCAGTGCAAAGGCTCCCTCTTTGGAAAAGGCGGGCACTGGAAAACCTTTGGGCTTAAAACAGGGGAAAATTGTGTATGGAGCACTGAGAACCTTGCCAGGCTGGACATATGCCAAAGAAGCTTTGTGATTATTTCAGTGTATGCCAGAAAATGACCCTGTCACTGGCATCAAGAGCACCAGGCACCAGGGAAGTATGTGCTAAGCATAAAGACTGATTTTATGGATATTTCAGTAGGCCATTAAATCAATCCATCAAACCATCCGCCTTTTTGCTAGCACTAAGCCAGGCTGGACCACTGTCAGGTGCAATTGCTGCCATGGTTTAAGGCCACACAGCACTAAGCACCATGCAGCCACTTGCTCATTCCTCCCTCACCCCAGCTGGATGGGGAGGAGAGTTGCCAGAACAAGATCACTCACCACTTATGGTCACAGGCAAAAACCAGGTTTGACTTGGGGAAACACAAAACTATTTAATTTGTTAACAACTGAAACCAGAGTAGGGTAATGAGAAAGAGAACCACATCTTAAAATGGCACCTTCCCCCCACCCCTCCCTTCTTCCCAGGCTCAAAGGCTTTGCTCCTGATTTCTCTACCTCCTTACCCCCAGCAGCGCAGGGGAGCAGGAAATGGGGGTTTTGGTCAGTCAATCACACGTTGTCTCTGCTGCTTCTTCCTCTCCAGGGTTGGGGAGGACTCTTCACACTTTTCCCTTACTCCAGCATGGGGTCCCTCCCATGGTACAGAGTCCTTCACGAATTTCTCCAGCGTGAGTCCCTCTCACGGGATGCAGTTCTCCATGAACTGCTCCAGCGTGGGTCCCTCCAACAGAGTCACAAGCACAGCCACCTGCCCTTGCTTGGGGTACCCTCCATGGGCTGCAGGTGGAGCTCTGCTCCACCGCTAATCTCCATGGGCTGCAGGCAAATCTCTGCTCCCTGGGCTGCAGGGGGACAATGTGCCTCACCATGGTCTTTACCACGGGCTGCAGGGGAATCTCTGCTCCTGCACCTCCTCCCCCTCCTTTCTTCACTAACCTTAGTGTCTGCATATTTGTCTCTCTCACATCCCACTTCTCCCTCTGCTGCAGGTTCTTTTGCTGACTCTTGGGCGGGGGCTGCACTGGGTCGGCTGGACCAGGGTTATAGTGGAGGCTGGGCTGGGCACTGCCCAGGGCCAGGGCCACAGCCCCCGCTCCATGTGCTGCACCTCTATTCAATATGTTGTTCACAGAGAGGTGGATTGTCTTGGCCTTGGCCAGAGGCAGGTCCGACTTGGAGCCGGGGAAGCTTCCAGCAGCTTCTCACAGGAGCCATCTCTGTAGCCGCACCCCTGCTACCAAAACCCTGGCACACAAACCCAAACCAACTGCCTGCAGATGATACACATCTATGCAGCATGAAGTGGGGGAGAAGTAAACAGCATTAGGACACTTGATCAATTTTCTTCATTTTCCATATTCAGGAGTCCAGCTATCTGGTAGACCACCAGTACACCTGCCTTTCAACCTGCCATACGTGTGCTAAAATGCTGAATTGTAGCTTCTGATGCTTTATTCAGCTTGTTCCTTACAGGTGCTATGGGAAGAAGCTCTGCTGTACCAGATTCATACTTTAATTTGTAGCATTTTGAGGGTGCCCTGCCCTAAATTTGAAATGTCCCTTGGCAGTTCATGCTGCTTAGGATGCCTAGCACCTTCATCGGGATCAGTGAAGTACCATACTAGAGGGGATTGAATCTCAGGCTATATAAGCCATCAATGTCACTGGGTCAGTCAGATAATTGCGAGGTGAGGTCCTGCTCCATTTTTGTTATTCATTATGCTGCACATTCAGTCCCCTGCATTCACTAGCATAACAGAGATACTCTGCAGAATCTCATTGAGCCAAATTGCTTTAAGGACGCCTTGGTCTAATAAGTCCCCATCTATGTGAGGGAAGGTGGAGGATTGCAGCAATGCATCCTCCCATACTGTCCTCCTTGAAGCTGATGCAAGCTCTGCAGCTCTCAGGGTCATCTCCTCTGCCACCAGCCCCTGAGCATATTGCCTCCAAATCCATATCTGGCACAGAAAGCAAGATTCGCTGCTGACAGCACGACTTCAACTGGCCAAAACTTCTTCCAGCCCATCAGACTTCTGTGTATCAGCTTTAGCTTTGCTGATAAGAAGTCAACAAAAGGATTATTCTGTAAAAATTCAGGGATTTTATTGTATCTCTGTGGGTGTGAAAATTCTAGTTTCAAAAACCATGCACGACTTTGATAAGGGTATTTGGCAATTGGCTTGCCCGTTGAAACAGCCTGGTTTTAGCCCATCAAGGCTGTGCTGCATCAATGTCATATTGTTTTAATAATGTTAATTAGAAGGGAGAAAAGATAATTGTCTTTATTAATAATTTGTAATTTTTATAATCCCTTGATATGAATAGTGTAACATCACTGGAGGTGGATTTTTGTTACAAGATAAATGCCAAAGTATGTTCCTCAACTCTAGATTAACTGGGGGAGAGGGATACAGAGTTTATATCATCGGATGAATGCTTAGTCTTCTTCTTATCTTTTAGCCAGCTACTTTATTTCAGGAGTATCCTGTGATCTGGTTCAAGCACTTCTGTCTATGTCTATTCAGTACAGAACTGACTGTTTTCAGCTGATTTTGCTTAGTCTTAGCTAGAGCTGGTTGCTGTCTAACAAAGACATATGGTTTCTACTTTCTCTCTGTTGGGAACTGCTGCCCATTGTGCGTTTTCACTGTCACCCAGGCACCAAGATGGGCTGCCTCTGTGCTGCCTTGGTTTACAGAGAAAAGTAGAATCAGCAGAAGGGGTATAACTAGATGCCTTCATCCTGGTTTTTGTTGACTACGACAGATACAAATGAAAGAAATACCTAGCAAAAAGAGGAGGACAACTTTTTAGCATGCTGTAATCCTGCACATCTAAAAGCAATTTTTGAAAAGCCTGGGTAAAGGGAAAAGTACTGAGCAGAGCTTGGGCACAGGACATCCTTCCTGAATGCTGCAAACGCGTCACATCAGAACCTGCTTCCAGCTGGAGCATGTGTGTGCTTGTGTGATGGCTAAATGCATTGAATGGAATAAAATCAGAAGTCAGTAATCCTCAGTGATTTGTCCTCACACAGAATATAAAACAGTTACTGTTTCCTCCTTAATGATAGAGCAACTACAAATATCTTTCTGTGTCAAGTTCCCCATGACAATTTTTTCTCAGGGGGCAGGGTGGTCTGCCACTTCCCTGTAGTCTTCAATAACTTATAGTGATAGTATTAGTATTAGTATCTTGCTGATATTGCCTTTCCCATGTGTCAGCTCAGACGGACTTGGGGCAGAAAATCAGCACATCCAGCACACAGCAAAGTGCAGGGCTAATTGCTCAAGCCATCCCTGCCTGAGGTGGGACATGCAGACCTGCGGAGCAGGGCACTGCTGAGCGTCCCCTTTCCACCAGCAGGCAGACCCCAGCAAGAGCAGCCCCTGGTAATCCCTGCGGGTTTCGGCGCAGCCTGGCTGGGTGGTGCCCTGCCTGCCCCAGGGTCTGATGCCACAAGGTAGACCAGGGCACGGGTGGCTGCCAGCACAGCCAAGTGAGACAGGTCCTGCATGGGAAGTGCTCCCTGAAACCTGGGGGATGTGCCCAGCCCAGCTAGTGACACCTCCCTGAACCAGACTGTGACAGGCACTGCAGCAGAGGGGCAGGATGGTGGTACAGCTCGCAAAGGGGGAACAAAACATGCTGCAATTTAGAATCACATGCTGTAACATCAAAATAATTGTAGGGATTTGCTGCCCTCTGGCAGGATTTTCTTACAGCTCTGATTCTCTGTGAATGATGCTCCAGCACATCAAGGTCTCTGCATTTCCCAGTTGGTTGCTGGCAAAGCAAAGCAAGCAGCTGGGGACCACTGTTGCCGCCTCTGTGCAGCCCTCCTGGAAAGCCAGGAGCACATCCTGATCCCAGGCAGGGTCTGGCATTAGGGGAAGAGCTGCTGGACTGGCAGGAGCCCCCGTCCCTTCTCTCAATCCCTCTGGATGAGTCAGCAAGCCTGACTCTATAAAGCTGGTCCTTTCACTGGTTGTCACTTTGCAAGAGCAAGCCCATCAAAGATGATTAAGGGAATGGAGCATCTCCCTTATGAGGAAAGGCTGAGGGAGCTGGGTCTCTTTAGCCTGGAAAAGAGGAGACTGAGGGGTGACCTAATCAATGTTTATAAATATGTAAAGGGTGAGTGTCAGGACGGATGGAGCCAGGCTCTTCTCTGTGACATCCAGTGACAGGACAAGGGGCAATGGGTGCAAGCTGGGACATAGGAGGTTCCACTTGAATATGAGAAAAAACTTCTTTACAGTGAGGGTGACAGAGCACTGGAACAGGCTGCCCAGAGAGGTTGTGGAGTCTCCTTCTCTGGAGACATTCAAAGCCCGCCTGGATGCGTTCCTGTGTGATCTGATCTAGGTGTTCCTGCTCCGGCAGGGGGATTGGACTAGATGATCTTTCGAGGTCCCTTCTAATCTCTAACATTCTGTGATTCTGTGTGATTCTGTGATTCTGTGATCATCTTCCAGCTTTGGCTGTATATCCTTCTAGCAATAAACTTCAGTTTGGCCTCTACTGCTGACAAGCCCTGATTGGCTTTGCTGAGTTTGATTTCTTGGTATGGTATACACCTTCTGAGAGATACTCAGCAAATCGGGCTAATTTTCATTAACACCATTTTCCAAAAGGCCCATTAATGCTGATATACCACTTCTGGATAGTGGTTTTGAAAATCTGGGCCTCCGCTTCATTAAACACAAAAGTATTGTGAGTATCATGGGGTGAGATTTATCTCACAAAACGTTGAGTTCTGCAGTGTCTATGCCATACTGTGTTGGTCCTGTGGACTGCCCACCTGGTCAGCAGGAGGAACAGGCACATCTTGGACACCAGACTGCCCTGATGTCTCCAACTCTCATACGACTGTATCCCAGAAGCATCTATGGCTTATTAGAAGTACCGAGGTTGGCTACCTTGGATGTTGATGTTTTTGCTGCACGTGCCTGAAATTAGGTCATTCTAGTCCTACGCTAAAATAGCAAACAGATGGGGGAGTGGGGAGGTCCATAAAAGCATCTCAGGTCCATAGATATTCATTATTGTTTTTCTGCTTTGAGATAAAGGAAGGATAACATAGAAGCACTATTCCCACTAGTATGTGTAACAGTCTGGCTGCCCATATGACACCCATGATCCTCACCTCCAGCAGATCACAGTCCCAGGAGAGAGAAATAGGTAGGCAAGGACAAGAATAACAAGCAGGACTCAAATACAAATCCATGATCATCACTGATGGTTGATGGTACAGCTGTGTGGGATTTCCCCAGGGGAAACTGGATGCAGGGGCAGCCTGGAGTTGGAGGATGAATAAGACTCTCTCTCTCTCTTACATGTAATATATGCATGTAGTTTTTGCTGTGTATCTGTTTTCTTTTCTGCTTAATACACACATAATCGGCAGGGACCTTGTGACTAATGATTCTGCTTGTAGCAATGTCCACAAGCCTTAGCATCAAAGTCCACATTGCACAATGCAGTGCTATGCAGAGGTATCAGAGCTGGTCTGGAAGGCGCTGGCTGTGTGTGATAGTGGAGCTAGGCTAATAAACAGCCCAGAGCAAGTTTTCAGGAATCTGCTTTATTGTTGTCAAGGGTTTGAACTTGTATCCCTTTACCGTGCTGCACAATGGTGATGAAATATTTGTGCTTGTTTAGAGCTATTTGGAGTATCTCTGTCTGGGACTGTACTATACAGGTCAGGGATGTTCATGAAGCTGTGAAGATGGTGGTAAAAGCCAAGGTTCAATTTTATACTTCCCTTTGTTATTATTGAGAAAGCTTGAAGAATAAGGTAATAATGTCTTCATCAACCTTTCCAGCTGCAGCAGCCACAGCCACTAAGACACCCTGGGACCCGCTGAAGTGATGGCAACATCTTCGGTCATTTCAGTAAGACCTGGATTGATGAGACAAGCAACCGTGGTTACGCTGACTTTCACAGACTTCCATTTATTTATTTCAGGTGGGAATCTGCCCCCTTTCTTTGGGTTATATTGTGCTTGCTTTGTTTCTTCAACGTTAGCATGGTAGATACCTTAGCTGATACCAATTCATATAGCTATATATGGAATAAGTACTAATGCCTCTTCTGTTATGTTCTACAGACAAACTGGGAGATCTGCCTAATGTTGTCTTAAGTCACAAAAGTACCGCCTGAAAATGGGACACTGCTATGCGTCATTCACCTTTCAGCCCTTGGCATGGCTGCGCTTAGCACTCATCTGGACTTCCCTGCCTATGAAACCAGCCCGACCACTGGTTTGGGAGACGAAGCCTTTCACAGCCACCTGGAATGAACGACAGACCTGTTCTCTCTGAGGTACGACATCATAGTGAACCTCAAAATGTTCCATATGATTGGAAGCCTGTTAAAGCAAGAGGGAAGAATGTGACCATATTTTTTTAAATAGGGTAGGCTATTATCCTTGGTGCACATCACAGGAAGTCTCTGTTAATGGTGGCCTACCCTAGAACTTCAGTCTGCAAACTCATCTGGAAAAAACTGGCCGTGACTATTACACCCCAGCTAAGGAGTTCAGTGGATTAGCTGTCATAGACCAGGGGCACTGGAGGCCTCAGTGGGCACGCAGCTGGGATGCAAAAGATCTCTATGGAAGAAAGTCCAGGAAACACATAACTGAAACGGAAGGGAATATTTCAGCAAATTATGTTGAACATTTAGCCAGAGTTTCCTTTGAAGAAAGTGCAAGAGCTTTTATGAAGTAAACAATTGCATTAGGAATGAAAAGCAGACCAAAGGGACTCCGGGGATACTATTTATAGCCCAACTGTCATAATTACAATTTCTGTGATTGGAACTACACTGATTCCTGCCCAAGAGTGAAGTTCTGAGGAACAATTAACTTTCCTGGCTCTGGGATATCCATGCAGCCCTGTATCCTTCCATTGGCATTAAGAAACTCCTTGGAAACAGTCAAAAGCATTTGCCCGGATTTGTGTGTACTTGACTAGGTTATAGAGATGAACCTTTACTATTTCTCTCTCTGGTAAGCTTTTGCTGGAACAATGTGGGCTGCATTTATGGTTTAACCATTCTTGCAGATGGTGCATCAGGATGGAAAACCTCCTACTTGGGCCAGCTCTGCTGTTTCCTGTTAATTGTCCACATGCTTTAAAGAGCTCAATGTTCTGAAGAAAAAATGTAGCCTCAGATACCTATTTTTTTTCTTTAATTCATCACTATGTTATATTCAAACATGGATTTGAATAGATTAAAAGGATTTCAGCAATTTGATGCAGTATGTAGGAGGCAGTTAATACATTAATCCTCCCTGATGTATTTTCTTGTGCTCAGGTATGCAATCACTAACTAATCCCCAGATAACTGCCCCTCTTATAGAAGGGAAACTGAGGGAGAGATGTTAGTAACTTGCTCAGTGTTACCTCAGAATGGGAAATGGAAACCAGCAGTCTTTCCACATGCCTCCATCTCAAAAGCATTTAATTTAGTCCCATATTTACCTTGGAGCAGGCAAATGGTGCACCAGAAGCAGGGAGTACTGCTCACATCAGCTGAACACACACACAAGTATTTCCAAGATAAGTGCCTTACCCTGGTCCTTCTTTATGTGATTCTGGACATCCCCCCAGAAACTGGATGAAGACAGTAGGTTTCATGTGAAAAAAGCAGCATAACCTATCTGTCACAGCCCTGGCTTAGTTCTCCCTTGTAGACAGTGACTGCACTACCAGCAGGTCTCAATTTCTGTGTTTCAGAGTTTAGCAAGTGAGCTGTATTCACTCAGAGGGCTATGTTCAGGCATTCAGCCCAGGTACAGCCTGAAGCTGGCTCCTTGTCTGGGAAGGAGCATTATCTCCCTCTCCCACTACTACTACTACTACTAGGTCCCACTACTCCCCTAGCACTGCCATCACTCACTACACTTCCCAGTAAGGGGCTAAGCTTCTCACAGTCTTGGAGGCAAATGCCTATTCTTAGGCATTAAAGGAGGTGTAGGCGCCTGCTTTGGTGGTTTGATCCAGCTTGTCCTTCCCTAGATTGCAAGCAAAGGATAGACAGCGGACATCAATAAATGCTGCAGGCTGATGGGCACCCCCTTTGCCATTTTATGCCCAGTTTCCGCCTCTTTTCCCCTTCAGGCAACTAATTCCTGTGAAGTTTTTCTACTTTGATTCTTGATGTGATGTGCCCCTCAATCTCCCTTAAATCAATGATGGTGTCTAGGGAGTCACTTGCATACCAATGGTCTTTCATCTTCAGTGCTTGTGGCACTGCAATTCACTTGTTGCTGATCCTTAATGACTGTTTGAATTAAGGATAAACACACAAGCACCAAATACCCTCTCCTTACACCCTGGGATATGAGGAAAAGGTACAAAGACATGTCTCTGAAACAAGTCTAGAAAAAGCACGCAAATTGAAACTGAAATTCTTAAGATTCATCAAGTGTTGCATTTTCCCTTTCATTTAAGGTTGCACAATGCCAACATTCTCCCTCCTATAGTGTGTACCTATTTACAGTCACCTCTTTCTAAGGTTTTTATGAGAAGGTGAGTGATCTCCTAGGGAAAGCAGCAAGAACAATGCATGCCTTTAGAATCACAGCTTCCAAACTGGAGAGGGATGGGGAAACCAGCTGATTGACATAGCAGAATGTCTCTCTTCTTCCCCTCATCAGCAAAAACAGAACTGAGGGAATGTTTTGGGGAATTCCCATGTTAAAAATCCCACTTTAATTAAAAGCTTTTAGCTGATTTTAGTAATTGATGAGATATCAAATAATTACAATTAAATTTTGCATCAAAGTAAATTTTTTTCTCAGTGTTTGTTCACTTGCTTATTACCAACATCTCAGGCATTACCTAAGTTTGCAACTTATGTTTAATAATCTTTAGACAGCAAGCCTTGAGCCACAATAAAATATAGTTCATAGGGGCCAGAATGAAAAGAAAACGTAGTCCGAGGGACAGCCACATAACAAACCATTGGATACTTTAGAAAGGCTGTGAAATGCTGTGAATTAGCCTGACAGTGTTGTCTTTACTCTTTTAACGGTAGCAAGATCTTATTAACACTATTGGAGGGAGTGCCCTGGGAGCTGCAGGCATTGTTATGTGGCGAGATACAAATTTAATTTTTTCAGAGGTAAGGCTGTGCCTGATTTAAATGCCTCATTTTATCCTAGTAATAGATACTGTCTGACTGCGCCAGTTCTGAGTACTTGGTATCAGCAGAGCTGACTGCTTCACCAGTCTTTGCTGTCAGGATGACCCAGTCAGGATGACCATGGAACGTGATCAATTCTTCCTGGCTCAACAAGGTCTTGTGAGGCTCACAGGCATGTTTCTAGCATACATCATTGCTGCTTTGTAGATCTACAGACTGAGGTGTTTTCTGGGGAGTGAAAGGTGCTAAAGCCCTTTGCACCTCTATTGGGTTAAATTTTCCATATAAAACTTCCTAATAATGCTTTAAATTAGTCAAATTTAAGTTATCCTGAATGAATTAATTAATGCAGGCTGTTTACATATTGCAAATTTTTCAGAATGTAAAAGGAAAAAATGGAGTGGTTAGTTTCACGTCAGCTAGAATTTCTTTTCTACCATTCACAAAACAAAGTGCAAAAATTGGCTGATTATTCTGAATTAGGGCCCTACATTATCAATATTGCAGCAGCAGCTGGGGTGCGCAGCAGGCATCTTTGTCAGGACAGTGGATGACTTGTGTGAAGAACCTGGAGAGCCTTGACATATCTACATTTGAATCCTAAGAGCTTCTGGATGCCTCAGAGGACCAAGGATTTATTGTGAGAGGAGAAGCATAAAATGAAGATCTGGAAATAATGGCAGAGACATTTATCTGCCACTGTTATCAGGGTTATGAAGGAACGGACTGTGAGGAACTTAAAGTTGCCGATGGCCATCCAGGGAGCTCTGCAGACTCTGTCTCACCCAGAAATTTGCATTGACCTGCCTGCTTCCTTTGCCTTTGACGAGTCTTCTCTAACTGCTCCTCAGTCAAAGGGTTGGTTTCAGTCCGTCGAGAGGGATGGTGGAGTGGATCCAACAAAAACATCTCACATGCCCTGCAGCTTGGGACTGAACATGTCATGGTCCCAGACGTAATCCAAACCCTGTAGCTGTGCCCTGGGGTTTAATGCCCATAAGGCATGGAGAGAGGGGAGCACCTTGAAGGCTGAGTCAAAAACGCACAGGTTGTAGGACTATATCTGTCTCTCAATCCCATCTTCTGAGATTAGGCTGTTAGGGAGACTAGAAGCCAGGTTTCTGCCCAGCTGACAGCCACAACCAGGGCAGTAGAAGCCTGCTACTACTGAAAAAAAGTAGCACGAGATTCACTTTTTCACTTTGTAAAGAGATGAAGAGTCTACTCATTTTATTGTATGTCATACTGGATATAGCATCCTCTCAGAAAATGGAAGATGGGTGGAGATTTCTAGTTTATTTTCCATTTGAGCGAATTCAAGACCATGTTTTCCTCTTTCATGTCCTGTGTGATGGAGGTGTTCAAGCTTTGAGCCCTTCACTAAGTAGAAAGAAATTAAAGAGTCAGGAGATCAGGAAGAAAAAGGACAAACTGTACTCTGTTGATTAGAATATTTACTGAGAAAGGAATGCCTATACTCTAATCCAAAAACAAAGGGTCTCCCTGTGGGTTTTTTATGTGATGACTATATAAAATAAAATTAATAAGTAGTGATGGGAGCAGTAACTCCATCTCAGCCAGGTCTACTTCCATCCAGAATCTATGACAATATTCCAATGACTTTTAAATTTAAAGCTAATGAAAGCACCCCATGGCTATTACAGAGATGCAATCAACAAGCATCAGGCAAGTTTATAATCGCCAACAAGAAACTTGTGATTTTGCACCTCTTAGCAGCTTTTCATTCTTCAAACATATGCTGTTATCCTCATATCTTCCCTCAGTGAACTATTGCTATAATAGCTATGTTAAATAAACGACTGCAAGGTGAACAAACACAATGTTAATAGAGCTCTTAAAGGCAAGTGAGAAAAATTTTCAAAATTTTTTTTTGATAGAACTCCTTTGTAGATAGGAATATTTAAAATTTCATTTAAGTTAGAGGAGAATTACTAAACCACAGCCAATCAATAAGAAATAAATTGAGTTTAGAATGATTCTTCTTTAAAATAAAAAAATATAAATGAAATCCTGGCTACTTCTTTCAAAAAATAAATTAAGGAGATTTAATAAAAATTTTCTCAAGCATATTTTTATGGTGAAGAAAATGAGAGATATTCTGGTTGAAATTTTTTTAATGGAATGGCTTTCAGAAAAATGCAGTTGGTTAAAATTAAAAAGTGCTGATTGTCGTGCATTTTTCAAGGAGAAGGTGTAAAAATGATTCATTTGACATTCTGCTTCTGCTGTAGGACTGAAGTACATGCTAATAGGAAACAAAATGTCTCTGTTTTCTGAGTGGCATTGGATTAGATGCTAGTTTTGACTCTTGCTGCCTTCATTAAGGTCACATCTTACTGCTCATAGTAACTAAACAATGGGAAAGAAAAACAGAGTTTTATAAAATCAAATTTCAAACTCTTCTGCGAATGTGTTAAATTAGCAACTGTCTGTAATACATGAATGCACCTTACATAAATGTTATGATATTCCTTGGTATCCAAACATGGATCCAGGTACGCTGGCCCAGATTTCTCCCACTCAATATATCCATTGAAATGGGTCAACCAAATTAGGAGGTAACCCATCTGGAGGGGGAGGCACCTCCTAAGGACTGCTTTAGGTACAGTGGGGTTTAGCTGGTTTTGAGGTAAACAGAACTTGGGCAGAGGCTGTTGGAGATGGCAGTTTTGGTTGGAGGGCCCTATATCCCACCTCAGTGTCAAGTCAGGCATGTGAGCCCTCGGTTGGATCTGGGCCACATTCCCTCTTTAGGCAGAGGTACCATAGCTTTTTATCAGCACACAAACCAGTTCTGTCATATTGCTTCCTTCCATTAAGAGAAAGAGGGTTTTTTTTTTTCTCTTCAAAGATTTAAATAATTTTTCAAGTGTTCTGCTGCTATTCTTGATTCTGAGGAAGGCTTCAGAATCCAGGTTACACTGAGAATTGTAATTCTTAATTATTACAGCCCAGGTAGGCAACCAACAACGCACAGGCCAGCACAACGAAACTGGACTTTCATATATTTCAGAATGGTTAGAACTGTCACACATGGTATGTAGAACATAATGCAGTATGTCACAATAAAACTGATGGTACGAAAAATTATTCTGTCTGTAGGTTTTTTCTCTGCAGATGATTAAATGTCAATTTATGTTATTATAACTACCAAATGGTAGTGATAAAATTAACTAATCTCTGTACATTCATGAGAATGGATGCTTTTAAGTATAATAAATATCCTATGTGATTTGGTATTTAACAATATTTATTGGTATAAGGTATGAAAACAGCCTTACCTTAAGTGTTCTTCCACCTAGCCAAAAGCTTAACAGACAGATAAAAATCTGCGTGTACCTCACTAATAACTGAAACTCTGTACAATTTTCAGTACATCTACTCTTTCAGCAGAGGCAACCAAGGTTACTGAAATGGTTTTGTAGTTGTGAATGAGAACAGGACATAAAGAAAACTGCTCTGACATTATTGCCTGCTGATCGCCCTCCTAGGCTCTTCCATGAGTCACTTTGAAATGGGAAAGCAGACACTAATTAAGAATATCAGGTAATTTGGAACCTCCATTTGTAGCATTCTCTGGTGTTGACATGCTCTACCACATTTCCCACTGGTTTTATGTTGATAAGTTATCTTCTCTTTTCGCTTCTATTTACTGTCATCCTGGCAAAGGACAAAAGTTTGAAACTGGCACCTGGTTGCAGCCATACCATGAAGTGGCTGTAAAATTCATGGCTTTGTTCCTTCATCTAGATCCAATCAGGTAAACCCCATCTGCACGTGTAGCCAGTTAGGAGGTACAGATCCAAGTGACAACAAGGTTAAATTAGTGTTTCAAATTAAATCAGAAATTCTGGTCAGGTGTAGGCAGCCCTTGTCTCAATCATCCTAAATTGTTCAGTACTAACTATTTTCCTTCCATTAGCCTTGAGGCAGCTGAAGGGTAATGCTGCATCTTCTTGCCCATTTCTGCTGCTTGATCTTACAGACAGGGATTTTTCTTTATCACTCAACCAGTTCCAAATGTCTGGATGTCGATTTTAATCCCAGGCAGGGGCTTTGCTGCAAATCAGTTTGACAGTCAAGTGCAAAATAGATTTGCCTTGGCATAAGTCAGGTGCCTAGCTCCCTGAAATGACAGTTAAACTCAAAGCAATAACACTATTAAACACAACATTTTAAATACTGCACAGATTGCTTTGCACATTCATTTTTAATTATATTCTGTATAGAAATTGATGTGAATAGGGCTCCAGAGTACACTTAACGAGTCAGATTAATAAAAGTTTGTTTCTATTATTCTCATTTTCATGTAAAGGGGATTAAAGAGTAACTACCTATCTGAGCCCTAGTACTCTCAGTTATGACAGATTATTTTTTGCTTATATTAAATAATTTAATCGTCACCGTTATTGTATTGAGAATAGTGGAAAAAATTACAGATCTCTTGTATCTTTTCACATATACTTCCACCTTGTGCTCCACTGGTGGAAGTTTGAGGTATGCCATTTTCTAAAAATTACAGATTTACATTTAAATCTTAATATTGAACTTTAACCCGCTGAATTAGTACCTGAATTTTCTACTGGGCTCCCACTTTAATGCAGGATTTTCTGAACAGGCCATCTTTAAAAAAAAAAAAAAAAAAAAAATATTCAAAACAGATTCAGAGGTATTGTGGCTTTTCTCTGCTAGGTGAACTTAGTCAATGGGGCTGCTTACTCAGATCACCGTTCATGGACTGGTATACCCTACAAACTCCCTACAGAAAATGAAGTCTTAGCTACATGACTTCCTCTGTATTCAGAAGTGAGATATTAACCGTTGTTACAGACTTCTCTTTTTCTGATTCTTTGGGAATTTGTGTATGTGTTTTTCCTACAAATATGTTTTGAGAGACTGGGAAAGGAGAAATACAGTATGAACTAGAACAGCTGATAATCACACATTAACACACATGGCAGGAGATTCAGATTCAAGTTCTTTCCTTGTTTTGACAGAAGTGTCACACCACCATCCTCTCCAAAAAAGATGTTTCAGATCCTTATTCAAACAAGATTTGTAGTTCAGCCCATGCCTCTCTAAAAGTAAAGGTAAACCTCTTGAATAACAAAGCCAATGAAAGTCAATGCTCTGCTATTCCAAGGATAGTAAAACTCTATGTCTTAATGATGGCAATGAATCTATTTTCTGCTAGGATTCTTGGTAAATAGCAATTCTTGAAAGCAGGAACTTATTAGCTCTTCCTGAAATCTGTGATTCTGTAAGGATTCTCTCTCAGCAAACAAGATCATGGTGAAATTTGCTGGGACCGGCTGCAGTTACACCTTAGATGTGACTGCTGAAAATGTGGCTCACTCTTTAACCCTCACTGGATTTGGTCAGCAAAGACCAAAGATTCTCTGAAGATTTGTTCTGGAGCAGCTCTGCAGATTCCTGCT
>NW_010109958.1:68651-111502 GCF_000699245.1 Pterocles gutturalis
TAGAGAATTTGCTCTTCAGCAAATAAAAGCCCGGCCTTTTTCCAAATCTTCAGGCATAGGTCTTTGAAATGATCACAGTACTGAAGGTGAAGGCTTTCCTAGTCATCACTGCATCTATCAGTCAGAGCCATCTATGCTAAACAAATGGGACACTGGCTTGTTTCATCCAGAGAGTGGAAAGAGGGATGTCAGCTGAGCATTTAGGGAAAAGTCCTTTGTTTAATAAGACTGGATTTCTGAAAAAAAAGGCCACTACACACCTCTGCTACCAAGAAAATAACTCTTTATTAGAAAGCAACACAGATCTAACTAGCATCCAGTTAAGAAAACACGAATACAAAAGATTTACTTGTAACTCCTGGGAGGGAAGAAGTGGGTGTTTCTATAAGTGGTAAAATCCTTTTCTCCAGCTTTCTGAGAATACTGCTTTTATACTAATAATACACATTTTCTTACACTTTTTTATTCTGCATTGTGATTTATTGTATTCTAAATATATAAAAAAGGATCTGATTCCATTAAAATCAGAAAAGGCTTTGGCTGTTTTAAATGAATCCAGGGTAAAAGAAAACATATAATGTACAGCCTGATCTTGCTTGATCTAAATGATGATTAATGTTTCTGTCTTGTAAAATGAAATATCACCACTTTACATTGCATGTATCATGGTCTTATCTTGATACAATATAAACTTCAATAGCAATGACTGGCTTGCACAACAGCGTGGAGCAGATGGAGGAAACTTAGCATGGCTGTACTTATGTCCAGAAATAAGATGCATACATGGAAGAGCAGCAGCCCCAAACCAGTTCTGCTTCACAAGGCAACTGAAAGAACCATAGGGAAAATTGCAGTCAGAATTACCAGGTTTACAAAAGTTTCCTAAAACATATAGATGATAGAGGCAGGCCTGATGTTAGACTTCCAGAAAGTTAAGAAACAAGTCCAGGCAATGTTTGTTTATCTCCTAAGACACAGTCTCTGACTGTTACCAGAGAAAAAGCAGATTCTGAAGTTTGCCTCACCTTCTTTCACCACCCTAATTCTCCCAGGGCCATTCAGCTCCCAGGCTTTTAGTTTCATTAGAACATTTGTTTGGGACAGCAATATGCTGAATGTTTTGAGAACCAGAACTGAAAAGAGAAGGGGAACAAAAATGCAACAACTGTGCTATGCACATAGGCGATATCCACACCTGTTGGAGAATTGGGCTTCACAAAGGATGCAGTCCACTCCCACCAAGAGCTAGCAAAGCCAGTTACAAACTTGCATCCAAGAGAAGTGCAGGACTCTTAAAACTTAATATTGATTCTCTGTGACAAGTAACACACATCTGTAAAGGATAACAAAGGCTGAAAATGTAAAATTTGGTTCCACGTTTTGACTCTTATTCCTAAAACTTATGTTGATCAGGTCCACTTTTTTTTTTTTTGGGGGGGGTTGTTTTGTTTTGTTTTAAACCATCAGAATGTTTGCTCTAGCACTTGTACTGATGATATCTGGTCCATAAGGAATACTTAATGTCAAACAGCATTACAGAAAATGTGCTATCTTTCTGAATTTTAGCCAGCTGTTTGATGTATAACATTGGCGGCTTCAAGATCCCGCTGAATTTTTAAACCATTTGGAAAATAAATCAGAGACTTCAGTGGGACTTCTCTGATTTACACCAGCTGGGAATCTGACCCTGAGTGTTTGAGAACAGGCTAATTGCCAATCAATAGGAAAAACTTTCAGTCGGTATGTGAAAAATAGTATTCAACTGCCAGTTCAGTCTCTGGCTTTTTTCTGGTGGATTCTTTTCAATGAAATTTGTCTCCACAGTTTCAGTGGCTGCCCAGGTAGGGGTTACAGGTCCTGCTCAAAGCAGCTGCTATGGCCTCACATGCTTTTGGGGTGGGAAGGAGCCAGGAAATACATGAAAGGGGAAGAAATGGGAATACAGCCCTATGGGATTTGTGTGCTGGGACCACTTCTCTCAGCAGATGGATAAGAAAAGGCAAAGGACTGACTATCAACACAAAGGAAGGAGCTTGAGTGACTGTGTCAAACTGCTATCCCACCCATGTCATCCTGGGAGCTGCTATGAGTCAAAACAGGTCTTAGCACACCAGTGTGCCTAAAGTTAGCATTAGCTCTCTGATGCTAAACAGATTCCTAAATAGGCACAGGAAGGACAGCGCCAGTGAAGGCTGATCTGTGTGAGATGTAGAGGTATTGATGCTCAGTATGTGGACCAAGTACACAGGAAATAAATAGCAGAAGTCAAATATCCAACATGAACAAGCTGGCACAAGTCTGACCAACATCTGTCCCCACTGAGGGTCCACAGCACCACCCAAGCACAGCCTCCTATTGGAGGTGCTGACAACCATCTTTTGAGTAACAGCCTCAAAAGCATTTATAACATTTGCTATAAATGGTTATAGCATTTTCGTAGGGGCTGGGGCCAACCTCAGCACTAAGTTGTAGAATTTAGCTTTCTTCTTGCTATAGTCCTAACATTTTAGCTTGCCAACTTGATAGATTAGGCCTATGATTGCATGGTCTTTTGGGTAAATCAAAACATTCAAGGCCAAACAGAAGACCTAAAACAACCTTAGGCCTGGTTTTCTACTTTTCCCCAATGTCTGCATGTATGAGGCTGCTGGTGAGCTGCTCTCAATCAGACACCCCAAAACTTGTACCCAGTAATATTGTTCATTTCATCTGTTCTTGCTAATAATTTTTTTAGTCATACAGAGGAGGGATGGAAAAGATCATTTGAAAGATGGCAAGTTGGCATCTCCCCATCTTGGATTCCTACCTCTCGGCAGCTTGGCTTGCGCAGCAGGTCTGCTGTTCTTGGCTGGGTCTGGAGCAGCAGGCACACAAATGGCCCCAGTGGAATTATCTATTTTTAAACTGATTTCTGCATCAGCAGAAATTGGAAGCTGATCTATAACTCCAAAAGAGCATCAGACTCTCTCTCATACCCACTCCCACATTGATCTCACATCCCACTTCTCTGAGGTTAAAGCTTTACTCCAAGAAATCAGCTCCAGTTGGATGAATTTCTTAGAATGTGCATTCATTAGTTACTGCTGGTATAGCACAGTGAAGGTGGAGAGTGTTACACATGCAAGTAATAATGCTACTAATATGTGCTATTATTAAGGTTATTAAAAAAACAACTGGCTTTGCAGAAAATTTAGTGTCATTAAATACATACTAAGGCTTCATAATGAACTATCAGTGTGACCAGTCCTGTGCAATCTTGTCAGACAGAGTTTTAGAGGAACAAGTTCACTTTGCAGCTTTGTAGTGCCGGGATTGTACTCTGTGGTGTGATTTGAAGGTAGAGCAGCAAAGTCAGCAGCGAGCATCACTGCAGAGCCAGGCACTGGGTGCAGCGCTACAAGCAGGCTGCGCTCTCTGGGGCTGCCTGCACCCCACTCTGCCTGCACCCTGGCGCCTGACACTGCCACCTCCACATGCCTGTGAGTTCCTAGGCAGGCAAAGGAATGACCATGACCGAGCTGTGTCCAAATGGAGTATATGAAGAGCACAGGGCATTTGAGAAAAGGGGAAGGCGAGGGTGAGGTGTGATCCCTGCTCTGGGGGCCCGTCTGCTCTGCAGTGGGATGAAGTACTGGTAGGTGAATTGCTGGGCAATTTGGTGGTTGCCATCAGATAACGCTTTGGCTGGTGTATTGGTAGCAAGCTTTGCTAACTCACACATTTACCATTGCTTTTCAACACCTGGAGGATTTCCTCCAGTGCTGGCTGGCAAAATATAGAGTACAGAAGAAATAATAGCTTTCATTTATGAAGGAGAGCATTTGGCTGGGGTTAGCTTGTAGATGGGTTTCTCCAAGCATGCCCACTTTTTCTGACTGAAAATTTTGTCTGGCATTTCTATGCATGTTTATGGATACAGATGAGATCGGGTGCCATTTCAGCATTGAATCTCACCATTTCAAGAAACAGAATGTCTGTTTTGTTCACGCTGCAGATCCAACATATCTCACACACAGTAGAAGTTCTCTGCAGATCAGCTATAAAACTTCTGCCCCAAAAGGCCAACACTTCCTAGAGGTGATGGACCACTGCTCAAGCCACACTAGGTTTAACCTATGTGATGTGGAGAAATGACTGAAAACTAATAGACCCAAATGTCAGTTAGAGCTTAAAGTCTATTGTTTTTAATAGTTGGTGGCTTTTAAGTCAATCACATAATGGTTCCAATAAATACCTGCTCTTTTATAGTATGTCCAGCCTGTGAATCTTGAAATGCTTTAGAAAGGCCATAAACAACCATTTTACAGATAGTCAAACTGTAGTCCAAAGAGACAGTCTGGTAGCTGGTCGATGGCTGAGCCAAAAACAGGACAAGAGCCCCTGCACCCCAGATGAACATGCTAACCCCAGAGCCAAAGGATGAACAGGATCCCTCCTTATCACAAACTATTGCAACTGTACATCCTGCAAAAGAAGACATCCCTGAGGGCAGCACAAGGAGTGCCCAACGGACAAGTGATTGTTTCTTTGCCTTAGAAATCTATAATGATTCCTCTGGGGCCTTTCTTGTCCTTTTTTCAGTGCTTGCGGTTAAAACTGGCGTAGTTCTTGCTGGTTAGCGTAGATACGGCAGCTTACATCTGTTGAACTCCTGATGCTATCTGTTCCCAGCAAAAGCAGTGAAACATGAGGAAAGGTACCAGAAATGACCAACAGTCTATCTGTACTGGGCGCTTTCATTCATTCATACATTCAAAAAAATCACATAGAAACTTGCATGAAAAGAACTAAAAATGTGAACTGCAATCAGCAGGGAGTTTCAGACTTTGCAAAGTAAAGCTCTGAGGAGTTTACGTGTCTTAACTGGTTTAGATAAACTACATCATATCACTTCTTTAATGCTTTTTAACTGGTAAAAGTAGCTTTAGTTCACCCTTGTCTCCCTTTACTCCTAGTGTTACGTAAAGCAACTTGAGTAAAGGCCCTTCACTTTTGAATAAAAGTGCCATATGAGGGTTTTAATCAGTCGCACGCACTTTAAATGCACAACTTAGGCAAGCCCACAACAGTATTCCCAGCTCTCCCCAACCACCTGCTCCAGCCACTGAATAGAAAAGTCCTAACTTACTAACTCCAGAGCCTGTGGAAGCAAGCTTCAGAACATGGTCCCCAGGCTCAAGATCTAGAAAGCAGGGACTTGCCTGAAAAGCACCTCTAAAATCTCCATAAAGCGAGCAGCTTTGGTGGCGTGCCTCACTGTCACAGGCTGTTCACAGGGACCAGCCCTGCTCCTGTACAGCCTGGTCTGCAGGTCTGCAGCAGTGGGATCAAAGCCTCCCTTGGCATACACCTCTGGGGGTATGGCACCACTGGGAGAAGAGCTATAAACCTCCCATGTGGTGCCTGGTCCACGTTTGTTTAGGTTGCATTATTAAAACCTGGGCTATAGACATATAAGCACTGTGAGAACTGTCTCATCTACTTGCAAAAATGTTACTGTATATACAGGAATTTATTTTGTTTGTTTAAAGGAACTGCCATCTATGAAAAGGTATTTCTTTATGATGCCACCAAACCTATGAAATAGAAATCTGCTCTAGCTGTAGCACATTTGCTTTATTTACATGTTTTCCTGCTTCTTGAGTATAACACAGTACCCGAATTTTACATTAAAATCTTAAAATTTTTGTTCTGTCCTTTTTCAGGATAGGTTAATGAATTATACACACAATTTTATCATGTTATCTGAGTGACTTTATCTCTCTGACCAGATCAATCAAATTATTTCTATCAAGCTTCAAGGCAAGTGTTAATGGGAAAAAATGTAAAATTTACTTTTTAGAAATTTTCTCTCTTTTCAAATAAAATCTCCTGTTTCCTCAAGAGGTTCTTTGAAGAAAACTTGCTCATTAAAATATTAATTGGAAACAGACAGAAAAGGGTCGTGAACAGTCACATATCTATTGAAATTTGCCTAGAGAAATGTGATTACCTAGTTTCTCGAATAGACTTTGCAACACCGATCAATTAATTGCATTGGAAAACATATCAAAATACCATTTCTAATCTTCTCTTTGCCCAGTGGAAGATTCAATGGTGTAGAAATTTACAAATATAGTGAAAGTTATGACCTTTTCATATTGTCTCCCAGGAAAGGACCACTTCCAAAATAAGGCAAACTTTTCTGGTGATTGAAAACAGAAGAGTGACATCGCCTTTCCTTATTCCAGACTTTGCTATTGAGTCTATATTTTTACACAACGCAATCCAAATCCTTTTACAGGATGACTCAAGAGATAGAAAAAAAGATGTTTTACAACTGTGCTTGCCTTGATAACTCTGCATCCTGTTGCTGGCTTCCAGGGCTCTGCCTTCTGAGTCGCTCTGAGTCCCTTCCTGTGCCATGGTGCTGCGGGCAGGAGCTCGGGCAGCTGGTGAAGCTGCACAGCAACAGGGTCAACAAACCAAACTCCTCCGAGCTTGTCATGCGGGAAGAGGAAATCAGAAATGTAGCCCATTTGCAGTGGCAGAGATGGGCACCCATTTGCTTCACTTCTGCTCATGAGGAGCAGGATTTGTACAGCTCCTTTGCAGCTTTGCCCTGCTTCTGCTGGACGGTGTTTCAGAGTTACCAGAAAAGAACACTTCTGGATCTGCAGCAGCATAATGTGCTAGGGCTGCCCAGGCATCCCCACAGCCTGCTGTTACGTAGCATTGCTTGTCAGTGAGCTACGTATATCTTGACTGAGGAGGCCAGGTGCACTGCTTCAAGAGGAGTCCAGTAAAAAGTACAAACACACTCACTTCAACCCTCCATCCATCCACCACACTTCTGACCCGTGTCGACACTTCAGAAGCTTGCAGGTTTTCAGTGGCTGGTTTTCATTCTCTTTACATCCCTGATCATGAACTTGAGGTTTTACAAAGCACAGAGTGCTTCCATCTGCATGCCAAGAGCCCTCACCCCTCCACCTCTCCTGATTTCAAACACTGGGAGGAGGTTGGGATCGCTTTGTTTACAGTGCCCAAGAGTACATGCTGTAACAAGTGAATGTGGGCATAAGTGGTGTGCCACAAACTTCACTCTGTGCCACTTAGCGAAGGACTAGAAGAACTGGGTTACTGCCAGCCCGTATAAAGGTAAGGTAGCCTGGGAACAGGCAGTTCTGGTAGCTCTCTCCTGCAGAGCCTCGTAAGAAGCAGATCTCATCAGAACCAGGTAAAAAACTCCACATGAATTTGCTTATTTTGGTTTAAGGCTGCTACTATTTGAGCTGTGTCATTCCTAAGCTAAGGGTGGGATTCAGGTATATCCCACCTAGCCTCCAGCTGCTGCCCCAAGAGGGACATGGGACTCCTGTGCATCCTGTGTCATACCTGCCAACCCCATGGAGATACCTGGGATAGAACAAGGTAGTCATAATGGACTGTACATAGACAAGTAAATAACTGCAAAGTGTTTTTACAACTGTTTGCGCTGGAGTTTTGGGGTTTTAGTCTGCATAAATTTGGCTTTAGAAAAGAAATTGCTGTATCCATGGGGACACTCACAAAGATGGTTTGTTTTGCTATGCTTACTAATAGATATGGACTGGTAGCAACCCCAATGAGTTAAGATGCTTACACCTAGCATGCAGATGTTACCAAACCACTAAAAAAACCTCTCCTCGGGTATTTCCTAGCACTCTAGACTGTTACATTCCTTCAGTACACCAGGCTTCCTAGTAACGTGTCATCCCCACCTGACCCCTTTTGCAGCCTGGCTGCTTGGAGACCTATTTCACATTTACGATTTGGTGGGATTCTCTGGAAATCTCATCTGTCTGACAAGCAGAGAGTGATTTGCCAAGTGTCCTTAGAGCATATCCCCTGGATATCTGAGGGACAGCCAGCTGGTACTGATAAACCCCATCTCTATCTCATCCTATTCAACAGCCTAGTATTGTAGGAAATGCATTTGAAAGACCTGTTTGCTGATCTTGTCTGGGAGCAGAGACATAAACCCAGGCCTCCTGCACATCTCACTAAGCTTGGTGAATCTTTAGATAGTGATGTTAAAAATAAGAAGTACTTTTGTTGAAACATTACAGTGGAAAAAATAGGGAGCTTTTGTTCTTTGGACATAATGATTATTTTCTCAGAAGAGAAAGCCAAAGATGAGGGTGTTGGGACTGTGAGGGCTGGCTGCTCCAGGAGGGATGGGCAGCCAAGAGACCCCAGGATGGGCCGTGCCGTCACCAAAAGATGCTGTCCCACAGGGCTGGACATGGCAGGCAGAGCCAGGAGCTTGTAGCAGGGCCCACTGACAGCCCCAAAAGAGGCAAGTGGTGAGCCAGGTCCAGGGGCTGCCCAGAGAGCCCAGTCAGGAGCAGCAGGAGATGGGGCCAGAGCTGAGATGACAGCATGGGTCCGAGGCATCCAGGCATCCTGGTCCGAGGGCCAGAGACAGGGCTGGAGACAGGCACGCCTGTAACATCTTTGGGGAAGGGACCAACAGCCCCAGGCTGAGCTGAAATGGGGCTTCTGGGCCATGGGCTGGGGCGGCAGGAGGCCCCAGGGGAGGCTGGGCAGGGACAGAAATGCCTTCAGTGCCTTCAGGGACATGGCAAAGAAGTGTTTGAACCCCTTTTGTTGAACAGTCACCAAGATACAGAAGATAAGGCCTCCAGACATGAGATGAACCATATCCATGAGAAGCTTTGGACGCCGTGACACAGGTACCTCTCCTAACATCTCGATGCAGCAGGAAGAAGGCTCAAGTCCCCTAAACTCTCAGCAATGTGCCCTAGCTGGGTGTTTGAGAAAGGCAGGGCAAGAGAGTTTTTTGAAGCCTACAAGTAATAATGTTAAAAAAAGATCCCTCCCTGTAAGGTGAGGGCTCTGCAGGCCATGGGTGAAGGGCTGGATTAAGACCTCTTGGAACTGCTCCAGCTTCTGTCCTTAATGTATTTTGTGGCCACACAAAAGTCTGTGATTGTTTCTCACCTTCAAAAAGTTTCATAATTCATCATCTTCATGAAAACTGCTGTGGAAATACTAGCACCAATTAGTCCTAATACAATTTATTTTTCTGACTGGAATTTGCATATTTATTAAAGCATCATCTGCCTCATTTAACCTTATGATTGAATAGAGAGAGTTAGAGAAATAGAACTACAAGGAAAATGAAAACAGATTTGAGGAAACAAGCAAAATTAAGCAAATGAGTAGCTCTACCACACAGATTCTTTGCCGACAAGCTTGGAAACCCCTCCAAATCACTTAGCATCTAAAATGCACCATCCCCTCATTTTTAGCACATTTTAGCACAAAGCTTCTAATATCCTGACTATCCATTAAAAAAAAAAATTCAAGAGCTTCATGCACAGAAATAGCAAGTAACTTAAAATACACATTGCTTCCTTTGGGAAAAAAATAGCTGAACTCCATGAGAATTATCTACTAAAAGCTCTTCTTGGAGGATACTGAGCATAATTTCATAAATATATTGCTCAGTCTGTCAAATTTATTTACACAGACAGGCCTGCTATAAACATTATAGTATTGGTTACTGCTCTTAACAGTGTTAGTGTTGATAACAAGACTTTGTGTTTGAGTTTTATTGTGTACATTCATTCCCACTGGTCTGGCATTGTATATGGTAAAATATCTACTTAACAGACATAAATTTGGGATACAATATCAAAAATAACTCTCAGAATTGACAGCTACTCAAGATGTTGTCTACCTACTAAATTAATGACAATAGTAATGGTAGCGAGATTTCAAAAAGTCACATTCTTCTCTTAGAGAGATACAGTTAGGGAAGGAATGTGATGCTGGCAGGTAGACAAACTCTGTCTGTACAAAATGGTAGAGCCTGTTAATCTTTGCAAGCTCACTCTGTTTGCACATGCTAATGGCAATAAAGGAAGTGCTGTCACTTGGAAGTATTTATATCAAGGTACTACAATCATCCTTTGTGCAGTTGATCAATGTACAAAACAGAATAGTTTTTTTGGCTGTTATAACAACACCTATTTTTGACAGAAGAAAACATCTTACAGCCTGAGCAGGGCCTGCTGTATCCATTTATCCACACATTGCAGAGGGCACAGGTTATTATAAATCTGTTTTTACCATTTGTTCAACTTTTAAGCTGCATAAAGTAGCCCACAAGCCGAATCAACAAAGCAGGACTTTAGAAGTGAGACTGCAAGGATTTTTTAAAATTAAATAATAAATAAAATGTCACCTCTAAAAATATACCTCCTCCTTTTTCTTGGGAGATGAGTAGAAAAAAAAAGTGCAACAGGTAGGGTAGAAATGCAGGCAGTGGGTTAGTAATTTGGTCACTTTTCCCCAGATTAATGCGTTGAAGTGAAAGGATGGGCCGTGGTGTGACCCCAGCTCAGAGCCCCCACCAGCTGTGAGGAGCAACCCAGAGAAGGAGCTAATCGTACTCCTGATAAGGGTGAGGTGTCAGTGCCCTGGGTTTGAATCTCAGAGCCAGGGCAGCACCAGGGCTTCAGAAAGAAACCCGCAGGAAAAAGGCAAGGCTTGAGGAAAAAAAGAAAACGTTTGGAAGAACTGTGAGAGATCTTAATTTTCAACTGCATTTTCCAGCAGTTCTGTCCTCTTATTTCCAAGAGATTCAGCTAATGCAACCCAGATGCTTCTCTGGCTATCACTTTAAAGACTCCAAAGTTTTTTTTCAGTCAGGAAATGAAAAAATCCTTTTATAGCTGTTTCATTTCAACAAATGATTTTGCCTTCAGCTTTTTAAATTGTAACTAAATTCAAAATGAAAATTAATTTAAAATTACAAACAAACTTCTTTCCAGAATATTTTTATATTGTTGCAACTTCCTTTCCCCTTTTTACTGAGATTTTATGTAAAAAGTAGACATTTTCCTACATCTCAGAAATATGTTTAACTAAAATGCTTTGTATCATTTTGTCATTTCCACCCTGCAGAGGGTCTTTAACATCTCAAAGCTAGAGATGTTTAGAATGCAAATAAACACGATGGGGATATTTTTTTTCTAACATTTTCACTGTGGACTCTATGATTTTAAGTTTGCTTAAACTTAAGTTTAAGAATGTGTTTTACCAACCAGCTCCAACTAATGTAAATAGAAGTCAGGCTTTGAAATCCTTTAAATGCTTAAGTGGTTCTGTGGGCCTAAACCTTACTCCCTCTGGTTTAGTTTAGATTGACAGTGGCAACTCAGGGATTATAGCACTGAAAACAGAAATGGGAAACACCACCCGAATTCAAGTGAGAACTGTGGCTAGAGAAGCATGTTCGGTAACAGTCATCTGGAACTTTCAGTGATCCTTGCCCAAAGCCTAAAGAAAACAGAGTTTGAACTCCTAGAAAGAGAAAATGAGAGTTTTCTTTCAGCTTATCACAGTTCATGCTTCTTGCAATAATTTCATGGTTTTTTTTTTTTTTTTTTAAACTGGAAATAGAAGTAGCAAAAAAATGCCACAAGATATCCTTCTCTGATGATCCTACCAAAATCAAGAACAGAGAAATTACTGAAAATTGCATTACAAAAAACTCACCTAGGAAAGTTGCCTGGTTCAGGAAATTCAGATGAGTTTCAGTTGCAGCTGAACAGCTTTTTTGCAAGCTGAACAAAGCTGCTGAATACTTGGGTCTCTGAATTTCCTCTTATTTATGAAAACATTGGTTTTAATATTTATACTTATGTATATAAACTTCAGATTTTATACTTAAACAAGCAATTTAGGCAACACAGAAAGTCTGTCATGTAAAAAGGTCACAAAACCAGACACCAAGTTTACTGGCTTTGGGCAGAATTTGAAGGTTCTTCCCTTTGGGGCTTGAATGCTCTTAGGTTTCCACACTGCAAAGAGCAAATATGTCAAAAAACTTCTCTTAATGGTCACAAGCCAGCTGTTCCTTTCTACAACATACAAGCTCCAAAACTCAACAAAACATTACTATCCCCTGCCACTGCTTCAGAAAAACTATTCTTTCCCCCTCAATTTTCTGCTTTCCTTCTGCAAGAATTCTCTACATCCCCTACCAAGAGGTTACATCCAGCTGAGTTCAATGATAGACATTCACCCATCCGCAAACACAGCTGCTTCTGAAATTCTGCTTGGCTGAAATATATCCCTGTGAGGTGAGCAGGATAATAAGGTTTTCTTTCATGTTGTGAAACCTTTGCATGAGTCTGTTCCACATGGTCCTGAAGGACCAAGCTACTTAAGAATACTAACAACAGCTGCAATAGCTAACGGGCTTGCAAGCTGATCTGCATAATGAAAAATCTGTATTAATGTTAACTAATAAACTTGGAAAAATGACGTTTGAAAGAAAATATATTCTTCCTTTTGGAAAATAATAAAATATGTGGAAAGCTTATACGATCACTTTATTGCCAAAAAGGCTGAGTATAAGGCGAAAGGTAAGGGAAAAATTATTATTGTATTATGAAATATGGTGATCTGAAAGAAAAATGTAGGTCAAACATTAGGAAACTTTGCAAATGGATCCAGTAATACTGTGAATTCTTTGTGCAAAAATCTTCAAATTGTTAAGTTCTGTACAGACATGTCAGAGACATGGTTATCAACTGTTACTCAGCTTACCCAGCACCACAGGCTGGTAGGGACAGATTTCTAAAGTTGAAGATAGCACAGAATGAGCACTGTCCGTTGGCAGGACAGGAGAACCTGATTCATCCCTTGCACCAGGACACATGCCAATCACTTGATACCTAAATTTGAGGTATTTTACACACCAATGCCCCATCACTTCCCTCCATAAATGTAAAACATGCACTGTTCACACGAGGATTAATAGTTGCTGTTACTCTTGAAATTGTCCATAAGGACAAAGATAGAATAATGACAAGATTAGAGGAGTGGAATAAGAAAGAAGGAATTCAAGCAGGTTTGTAGGGATTCCCTTCAAGATATCTTACACTCAGGACCCTGAAAGGGCAGGAAAGAGCAGGGATTTTGTCTGCAGACCTCTTGTATGTGAACATGTGAGGAGGTGTGGGTTTGCCCTCTCTGCCTGCCAGTTCCTCTGAAGGAATGCAATTACATGTTGGGTCATCCTGAATATCCTGGCTCCCTGATCTGAGCATCTGGGCCATTAAAACATGGAAGTCAAAAAAGAGAGCAAGGGGCTCTTTGCCTACTGCCTGCATTCGTTGTCTCTGAAATTGGTAGTCATGGGTCCTGGGTAGCCTCCTCCTTGTAGTAAAGAAACTTCAAAGAGCATCCTGTCCCCCCACCCAGGGGCAGGAGGCCATTGTGGACTGTGAAAGAGGCTTGAATGTTTGTGGCTTTAGGCATTTTGCTGCCTGACACATCTCATCTTTTACTGACCTAAATTCATGTTTTTGCAGTTGCTTCAGGGCATTCACAAAATGCTGCCTCCACTTTGAAGATGGAAACGTTATAAATGTCAAACATCTCTGTGATTATTGACATGCAAATGTACTTTATATCAGTCATTTACATTACAGCAATAAAAAAGTTAATGACAGAATTCAGCAAAAGGTCAAAAGTCAACATTTCTGCCTGAAAATAATACGCCACTGAAAAATATTTGCCCAATCCTAAACTGAGCTCAGGTAAAATGGCTGATACATATCACACGTCCTTTCCTCAGGTATCTGACGTGAAGCTTTCAAAGCTACAATGAAGTTGTCACACACTGCCTTCCTGTGGCTCCTGAAAATATTTTCACTCTAAGTTTCACCATAAAAATGCATCAGTGCAGAGCAGTTGTTCCTGTGATCCATTTCCAAAGTAATCCTCTCCCTCAACTCACAGCAATTTAACAGCATTATTCCACTAAATTATTTATTTTCTAAATCTTTAGGTAACTCTAGAGCCTGGTCCTACTCATAGTACAATCAATGAAAAAAAAAGTACGTTAATTTTGATGGCACAAGATCAGATCCTCAGACAAGGCATTTTACCATCTTTTTCTATAACTAGTAATGAATGCAGTAAATAAATATATTTAGTTGACCTCCTATGTTAATATAGATTTAGTCTTTTTTCTTTGTTCCTTTCTATTAGCAATAGTTTTTTAGCATTTTGTTGCCTTTTTTACCCTCCCATGCTATTTCTGAATTGTTCCTTAATTCTCCCACGTGAAGCTAAGTTCTCTTCCTTTCTCCCCTTTACTAAGAATATTTGTGGTATAAGAGGGTGCTGATTCTTTTCAAACTACATTTCCATTCTGCTGTGTTTTAGTTCTGCCTGGCATGAACAAACTCAGAATTATTCACAAATAAAAGCAGGAAAATATCTATCTCTGATTGTTTTTCCCTTGGAGATATGAAGAGACACTGAATGAGTAAATTGTATTTGCTGGGAACCAGAGTACATTTTCTGAGTTAGTAACAGTTCTCAGGGAATTAGTTGTAGTACGTTGCTCAAGTTTCACAGGCCAGTGGGCATAGGGTAAACTTAGCGGTAGCAATCAGGGAAGGAAAAATCTTTCTCCCTCAAGGAAAGAAAGATAGGTGGAGAAAAATAATGTAAAGCATTTTTCAGTGAAAGAGTTTTATATAGGAAAAGAAATGCTAACAGAGGATAACAAATATCAGTGTCTGACAAACTGGTGGCTTCATCTAACTGCAAAAAAAAGCCCAATTAAATTTTATGTGGCGGTGGGACATAATGAAGCAGAATCCCTGCATTTGCAGTATTCAACACTGATCTGAGCAGGACCCTGCCTCAAAAATATGTTAAGCATTATAAGTAATTTAGGGAAAAAGAACATGAACAGGAATTGAAGAGACCACTATATACATAAAAAAGATAAAAATGACTGAGTACAGAATGATTCCGGGTAAAAGAGGACAAAATCATAGGCTCTAATAAAAATTGCTGTAGATACAAGGAAAGAGAGGATCTACCTTATGTGATGTCAAAGGTTATAAATAAAAACAGTGGACTAAACCTAGGAAGGGAGGGAAAGACTGGTGAATATTGGGGTAAAAGGAAAGTTGTAAGATTATTTTGTTCTGTGGGAAGTATTTGAAAAGAATATGTGAAGCAGGGGATATACACACTTTTTTAAAGGACAGACCAAGTGACCTTTATCTCACTTGGAAGATTCTGACAGGTCTATTCAGGGAATGAAATATCATTAACTTCAATACCATCGATACCTTCAATAAAATAAGTTAATCTGACACCTTGTTCATCTCTAAAAAACCCCTAGAAAATACTGTATTTAATACGTAAGCTACTTTTGCCTGAATTATTTTGGATGAGAACTAAAGGAACTGAAGCATTTTAGGCCATCACAACCCATTCTGCAGTTTTCTAATCCCTGCAGTGCAATGCAGAGACATTCACTTGCAACCATAGCGCTACAATCTACAAAAAGATGCCAGGTTGTTTCATATCATCCAGCTGAATTCTCCCGCCCTCCCTCTGCAGAACTGATGGGGAGCATGATGCTCATTGTCAAACACACTTCCATGTGCTGGGCCAAAGTTAATTACACAGGACTTAGGCTGGTTTAGACCTGCTTAGTATCCAGCACGTGACAATGCTCACTATGTTGGGAAATGAATGACGAGCATTACCCTACTAATGCATGATGTAACTATTAACTCAAGGGCAGTCACAGAGAAAGCCATAAAGGAGGTAAAATCAGTAGAGCATAGACGCTATTTGCTAAGTGCCAGCTGTTAATCCAGGGTAGTGAGTTAATTTTTCAAGGAAGAATTTGCCATAAGAGAGTCGTGCATGCTCCCACAGCTCCTAGATGGATTGTACCTTGCTGGGATATGGAAACCAGTCTGGGAGCAACAGCGAGGATGGTGAAAGCATTTTTTTCTTCCTGAGCTTGTCGGTTGTCATTACCTATTTTGCTACATTTTATGACTCCTGCTTCCAGATGGGAATTTATAGCTTAGCTGACTTTAAAAAAGGATCATTTTTTCTCCCTGTTTTGCAGATGTATTCCTTCATTGTGATATACAATGCATATCACAGCAAATGTGTGTTGTGTTTTCAAGTGCTGAAGATGGTGGTTCCTTTGCTTGCACAGACAGTATCTTAGGCCAGTCTTTGGGTAACCAATCTGTAACACAAACTAATTTTGAGCCATTTTTTTAGTTTATGTTATGGGGAGATGAACGAGTGCTTGGTGATGACACTTATGATCTGTCAGCGTTCCTGATTTTATAAAACTAGATTTCTAGCCTCACTACTGTAACTTATAAAGCCAAAGGGTTTGAATGTGTGTGTGCGTGTATGCACAAACGCCTTAAGCTACTGGTGTCTGCATTTGTTTTTGAGTCACCATTATTGAATCTGCCCTGGTTGCTGCTCAGACCCTACTGATGACCACACTGATATCCTGTATTTGTCACTGATAAAAACAACTCATCCAGTGTATTACTGCAGCAATTTGATAATAACTGTTCCCATAGTGGGCATCTTTGAGCTAACTTGGTACAGGCAATGCTTTGATTAAACTGCCTAATGCTGTATGCTCCTTGGAAAAGTTATCAATACCCATATTTTTATTATACTTGGTGTCTTTTTTTTTTTCTTTTTAAGTAGGTAATTGCTAGAATTTATATAATTTTATTGAAAGTTCGGCTAAACATCAAGTATTCAGTTATGCAGTATCTTGGATAAAATGTAGATGAGCCTCTAAACCAGACAGTTGCTGCCGCAGTGGGTCTCTAGCACGCCTTCAGACTGTGCACTGACTCTCAAATTGGGTAATTTTGTATGATGATATTCACACTGTGCTTTATCACATCCTGAGTAGTGCAATACAGTGCAGAAAGTGCTTCCATCTCCTAGGGAGAGAAATTACTTTTCATTTTCTGTGTGAATAACCGATTGTTTAGGTCTTGAATTCATGTACATACCTTACCTTTCATGCACTAATTAGAGGCCTGCTCTTGTTAGGTACCATCTGCAGGCAATGGAGAGAGACAGGCACTTCTGCAGGGTGATTCCTCCCCCCTCACCCACCATTCAGGATTTGAGATTAACTTGGGAGGATCCTGCAGAGCAAGTCTATGATGACTGCATTCCTAAAGTAGGCACCGCAGTGCAATTCTTAAAGTTACCTGGGTAAACTGTGCTGTAGCATTAAATTTTTACCATTTTAACTATTTATGTGTTAGATCTGTGGACCCAGCTATGTATCCATGACTTAGTGATTAGAAGAAGCAGGTATCTCCTGGTAAGGATAACACTCCTAGACAGATATTGTACATAGACGGGATGAGTCATGCTCTAGGGGTTTCTGTCTTTTTCTGTCAATGATAGAATGTCTGCAATAACTACCTTGCAGTAGGGATCTAACTTTTAGATGGCTGAGAGAAATCCCATCCTAAGTGATAAAGTATCATTTGGCAGCTCAATGACTATAGTCATCTTTTAGCTTATTCAGTAGGATAAAATAGGCAGCAGGATGCAAACTTCCCTGTAATGTTCTGTGAATATAATTCAAGGTTATTAAGCTCTGATTTGCCTGAAGAGTGGGAAAACAGCTCAGTCTTCATTGCCATTAACTCAATTACTTTCAGCTGTACTGAAAATTTTATGACAGAGCCCTGAACGGTCACTATACCAATTTTATGTGATGCAGCAGGTAGCTAAGATACTAACTGGATAAACTGGAGCTGAACTTTTAATTTACTTGTGATGCCATGATAGAGGAAGAAACAGATTTAACTGTCGATACTTTGAATCCATTAAGAGAAGGGATGGAGAAAGGACCAGTATTGTTTAAATACTGGATAAAGATTATAGAGTTCAGTAACATTTTACTGTACTCAAGTCTTGATCATCTATTTTTAGTAACAATGCCTGCAATGAATTTTTAGTGGTTTTTATATCTTATGTTTATAGCATTCGAAGTCCTTTAAAAGTCCTAATAATTCTGTAATCACATTCCATGCAAGAGTGAAAAACTGGCTGCTACATTGAAAAATTACTCACAAGAGTATGTGAACCAGCCTTGTACAAGTTGTTTGGTATTGGCTTATGTGGTATTGGATGAGTTCTGCCATGCAGAAGCAAGATCAAGTGTGAGTTTAAAGTTTAGCTCATGCTAGCGTTACTGGTTGCAGTGCACAGAAATTCAAGGTTTGGTTTTGTTCAAGGAGGAAATCAATGACTCTTAAACTGATGTTTTCATCTGGCAATTGGAAAAAAAAAATGGGCCTATATTTTTAAACTTAGTCATTAATTCTGGGTAGTGCAATGTCTAAGTACCTATCTTGAGTCTCTACTAGTTAAAATTTCTGAATTAACCTTAAACTGGCTGTGGCAGTGTAAGGAGATTTTAATGCTTCTGGAGAAAAATATGTGGCACCAGAAACTGGAAGGAGCTTTGGAAATGGGGACTTCGGTTTTCATATCTCTACCCTGGTTTGCAAAGAAAATGTGAGCAGCCTTTAAAGGCTTTATCTAGCAAACAATCCTGAAATGTATTTAATTTCTTGAATTATAATGTTGTCTGACATATTTGTAGCCAAAAAGGTATTATGTATCAGCCAAACTAAAGAAAAGAATTCTAAGTCAAAGAGATATTTAAACACTGCAGAATTCAAAGAACACATTCCTGAAAGGGTCTTCTGGAGATCATCTGATTATCCCTTGCTTTCCAAAGTAAGGATCATATACCTATAACTTCCTTGAAAGATTTCCCAGCTCTCCTAGACAAAATATTCTACTGTTTATCTGCTCTTACTGCTACTAAGTTTTCTAATATTAAATTTAAGTCTCTGTTAATGTGGTTGAGATTCATTAATCCTTGTCTAACCTCTAGTGGATGGGGAGGACATGAGCATTCCTTCATCCCTTTTCACCCTTCCCCCATTCATGCCTATAAAAACTTTACCTTGTTTTCCTAATAATGTCCTTTAAAGAAATACCCTTCATTCCCTCAGTCCTACTATGCTGTATTTCCTACACTTCTGTTGATTTCCATGTTCTGCTGCTTCTTTGGTAGTCTACTCATCTGATTGCTTCTACCCAAGTATATATTTTTGCATTTGTCTCTACTGAGTTGAATCCAACTTGTTCCTAGTCATTCCTTTCATTTGAGATTTTTTTTTTTTTCATTCTAGACCAGACCTGAGGCAGACCTGTAGGCCATCCGTGTTGTAGGCCATGCTAAGCAAAAAACAAACACCGGTCTGAACATACAGGTAGGCCTCTAGCAGGATTTTGAAGAGGCTGCGCACATTGAGCTGGCAAGTAATTTTAGTGCACATCAACACACACACAAGAGAATATATACACCTTTCTGTAATTCTACCTGTGATGCATATGTGTACATGTCACACTAACTGGACTCCTATTGCTGCATGCCCCTAGCAAACAACAGCTACCAACTGGGCAACCAGGCATCCCCATTTGGGGGCTTTTTTACATCTGTCTCTCACTAGTGTATTTTCTTAATCTTTTTTTCTGTATTTTCTTGGTAACAAATTACGTCAGCATAATATTTCTGCTCATATCTAGCCAGTATGGAAGGATTTACAAGAAAGAAGAAGCTGTTTTATGCCAAAGGAAAGCTACAAATTAAGAATCTTATAATTAAAAGGAGTGGCATGTTTTGGATTCACAATTACTCTGGCCCAAAGAAGCTGACACAGACTGAGTCTTCAGAAAGTAAATCAATAGCTCTGGTCAAGTTCTAATAAAACAGCTTTTGCTCTCTACTATTGATAGGTGCTGCGTGCTTTAGCATTAATCATGTAAATGCTTCCTCCTGTGCAAAGCTGCAGCAGGTATTGAAGGCAGGATTACAGCAAGATGTATATTAATTGACTCTAAATCTATTCCTGAGATATCCAGCATCGGTTTATAGATAATTATGTGTTATATATGTGTTTGAAGCAGCAAATAAAAGGTGATTCACTAAATATGGTAGTAAAATGGTTGTGTATCCTGTGGGAATTGGAAGTGATTGACTTTGAAAATTAATTATTTCCCTAATATTTCCTTGAAAAATTAGTATGAAAAAATCCCAGTTTAAGAAATAGGAGACTAACCATTTTCTAATCCATTATTAAGTTCCTTTTTATGTGGGAGTACATGAATTCAGAAATAATATGACAGGAGAGAAGGAGATACTGTTTAATATTTTCACGTTGCTGATATAGTACTGACAGTAGAATTCCTACATTTGTAGGATTTTCCCAGCTGGCAAGATCTTGCACCTTTTTCAATAAACTGATCATTTCCTTTATGTTCAGAGAAACATCTGTCCAAGACTATTTACTCTTAAGCTTGCTCAATATAGAAACAAGAAAATTGCAAAAAAAAAACCCCACCATCTAAACCAATCCTACATAAAGCTTTTGAATTCTTACATCTCTATCATCTTGCTCTCACATTCTGTTTGTTTTATAATGATCTTATTACAGGTAATTTTGTCAGCAAGTTCAAATACCTGTAGTTGGGGTCTGAAAGATGGAATTGGAAATAAGTAATTCACTCTATTTTATACAGGCATTCCAGAAGTTCATATATTGTCTTTATATAGGCAGTTTCCATGTAGAGTCAAGCGTAGAAGAAACTGTAATGGTTCTCAAATGACTAGTTGAAGAGTATAAAAAATACCCTCCAGAAATTCAAATTCTGTATTGCAAAGAATTAAACTACTGAAAATCAAATGTAGTTTAGATATGAAAATCTCATGAAAATTGTTATTTCCCAAAGCTATTATTTCAGGACCTAAAAATATTGAGCAATGCCATGTGGAAGTGTAGTGTAATTTTTATAACATACAACAATGTTTTAAGACTATGGAGGATAAATAACCCACGAACACTGACACTGCTGCCCAGAATCACCATTTTACTTGCTATAGGTCTTACTGAATTTGTTTTGGCACTGGTCTTTATGACTCCAAGTAGTTCTTTTTATGTCTTTAATATGTAGATTGCCAGCCTGGGAAGACACTTACCTTTCCTCTACTGCTTTGCAATCCAAATGAACTGCTACCTCTGTAGCTTTCAGAAATCATTTAAATTCATTTCACAAGCAGGTGAAGCAGTTCAGAGGCAGTTTATAATGCAGATTTTCTTTAAGGCCACATTCCAGCTGTGTAAGGTGTGGAAACTTGCTGGTATGGGAGCTACCTGGTAAGCAACTGCCTCTTCCAGCCCCTGTGAAAAGCCTTGACTTTTTTGTTTTTCATTCAAATTCAGGTAGTCATTTTCATAGAGAATGTTTATTACCTACTTTAATTAGCACTTTTCTCAGCAGGCTTAGTAAATTAGACTTTTTTTTTTTTTTGAAAGTAAGAGATAGCTGGATCTGTTTCAAGCATTCCAGTAAATTGAGATTCCTATTTATTTACATTTTTTTTTTCAAAGTTATTTTACAAGTGCATACAGACTTTGTCAAACTGGATTTAGAATTGCTTGTATTATTCTTCCTAATATGTAAATTACAAGGAAAATTTCCTGGGTTTGATTCCTTTATCACTCTGGCAGAAACAAATCAGGAATACTCTCTGGTAAAGTCTGTGCAAGATGTACAGACCATTTTGAGATGGATCTCATTAGAAATATGTACTAATCTATTTCTGACTTCTGCAGAAGTGATATGTAAAAAGCAACAGGTAAATAAAACAAAAACAAAATTAAGGGGGAGGCCTCTAGAGCCCTTGAACTTATCGTGAAACAGGGCAAAGATTGATCATTACCTTTTAGTACCTGCATCTCAGAACTTCCTTTCAGTGCACTAATAGTTATAGCAAAGCCGTAACGAGTTTTTACTCTCTTTGACTTCAAAAGGTGGAGGTAGGGGGAGAAGAAGCAGACTCAGCATGAAAGTTTTGAATGTTCATAAAAAAAAGAGCTAATTTAACTGCCAGGTCTCAGAAGAAAATCCTTGAGATCAAAGTCCAAATCGAGTTCAATACATGCAAAGGTGAAGAGAACAAAAACTTATCAAACACGCTGTAAAGTACTGCTGGATGGGAACTGTTTGATGAAACTTTATTTTTTGATAGAAAATAACTATCTGCTTAAAAAAAAAAAAAAAAGGCAGAGGACCAAATAGAAACTAGTAGGGAATATGAGGCTTCTCAAAGAAATTCATGCAAGTCCCCACTGACAGTGCAATACTGTTTCTCACAGTTGGAATTGTGTAGTTGCAGCAGCAGAGTCCCTGGTGTGCCTGCTCCAGCTGCTGCAGTCCAGGGGCTGCTGTGCACAGGTCAGACACAGCTCAGGGTGATTTGGGCTGAGGAATGCTGCCTGCAGCTGTGTTACCTGTCTCTACTGCACAGGTAGAGAGCTTCTAGCTGAGAGATGGGAGGCCAGGAGGGGTCTGTAACAGCATCGGTCACCCCAGCCAGAGCAGGGAGAGCTGATTTCCAGGCAGTCTCCTTCCTCCTCTCCTGCTGTCATTTGCTTCCTTTTACAGTGTACACAACCTGTTGCAAAGCAACAGTCCGGAAACAAAGCCTCCTCCCTCATGAGCCTTGCCTGTGTCTTTGCTTGGGGCAGTGCTATGTCTCTGTGGTCGGAGTGAAGGTCAGTTTTATTTACCAAAAATAGTTTATTCCTAGTCAGTATCATGTCATATTTTCTACCCTGTATTATTCTCAGAGAAAAAGGTGGGTGGAGAACGCTAACATGCATTTTGCATGTGTACCACATGAATTACTTCCTGGTGGATTATATTTGCAAAACAGAAAAGAAAAGTTCTGGCCCATAGAACATACTCTGGCACAAAGAAGTAATGTCTGGCAGCTGAGAACAAGAAACAGGATTTACTGGGATTCAGTGGTCCTGGTATCCCAAATGGCAAGAATTTAGGAGTAAGGGGAGATTGGTAAGTGCTTCTGATACTGTCCAGCATTTGCAATGTCAAGATGCAGAGTGGTTCAGTTGCTTTTCTGTGCTGTTGTGGTGAGGGTATGTGCTTCTTTTTTCTCTCCCCATTTGTGTTTTAAACCTGTCCATGTGGAAAGGATCCTTTTCTAGACACGCACATCAGTGCACATGAGTAGGCCAATGGGCTTAATCTTGATAAAGGCACAATCCCAAATCTCCAGTATACTAATGAATACGGGATCATTGATGTAAATTTGCATAGATGCACCAGCTCTACCTGCACTGTATGGATTTTCATCTGTGAGAATTTGGGACTAGTCAGGCTTCAGAAGCATCCTGTGCTATTGGCAGTACTTGAGCTGGGTGAAGGAAGTGTGTCCTCTTCTTTACTCCTTTATTAAAACTGCTGCTTCCAATGTGTACACGACACACAGGAATGTATCTTTCTTGATATAAAACTATTTCACTCAGATTGCTTTTAGCTTTCACATTTGAAGATATAAATTGAAAGTGCCTTGGCATAGATTGACATAAAAGCCAATGAGACATGAAAGGCAATCAGGTAAATAAGAAAATTCTTATTTACTAATTTTTACAATGCCTATTGTCATGGCAGCTTGGCAAGAGATTAGAAATATTTAAATGTAAATTAGATATGTCATTCTCTAAACTAAAAGGAGTTAGTTATTCAGAATTAGAGGGGGAGGAAAAAAAAGAAGATGCAAAAGAACCTTCCGTGTGGCATTTAAAAGATTAGATCTGAGTGCAAGAAGGCAATGAGTGCAAGCCATGTTGTAAGAGGCCCCCGGGGGAGAGCCTAGCTGCCTGCACAGAGGAGCACAAGTCAGAGGTAGCCTTGTATATGCAAATATGCCAGAACAGGAAAAATCGGAAGGGCAGGAGTGTGGTGGTATGTCCAAACTAGAAGCTCTGAAGAGACAGCAACAGCATAGCTGCTCTGCAGAACTGAGTGTGGGACTGAAACCTGCCAGTTCAATCCATGTGGGCTTTTAGGATTAGAAGCTGCAGTGCTGAACTATCCCACGAAGAGACCAGCTCATGTCCTAAAAGTAGTCCAGACAAGCTAAAAATGCTCTGTGCTGAATAAATATGCTACAGTTTTACATGCTCTACCACTTCTAGGATTCAGGCTGGTGTCTCTGCACTGCATTGTACCATGCAGGTAAACTGCTTTATCTAGAAATAAGAGGAAACTCTTCTTTGGGCTCCATTACATGATGTAGACATAAGGAGTAGACAAAGGCCACAGTGGAGAATGGGAGTTTTCAGAGCAACTTTAACTTTAATAAAGGGCTCTGGTGCATTCAGGAGATACTTGCACCTGGAAAGTTTATGCACACATAGGAAGGAAAATATTCTCAGGTTAAACGTCAGTATGCTTCCAAGCTCCCTGGTTTTATTATATGGTTAACCTACATCCTGGGGCAAGACTTGGGAGTGCATTGATTTCCATGTCTCTTCCCCAGTGCCCTTGTTTCTATGGGAAGTAAACCTGGTGACAAAGGACTGAATGAGACCATGTCAACTGAGGTCAGATCCCTGACCCAGATGCTCAGAGTAAGATTTGAGGATGGCCTTAGTGCACACTTGTTGATCAGATCTCATGCATACCTCAGTCCTAGAAAAAAGTAAGACTTAAGCTTCATTAGCACCTGAAGTGGCTTCTTCAGGCAAAAGAGAACACAGGTGATAGCTACTTATGATGGCCCACCTCTGTGGGTAGCTAAACCCTATCCCAAATGAGTGTCTGTGTGAACTTAAGCCATATTTCTCTAAAAAGCAGTTTGAATTCTTTAGGCTGGAGCTGACAAAGTACTATGGAAAATATCTAGAAAATCTTGACTAAAGAGAAAGAAGTGGTAAATTGTGACAAAGACGTGACAAATTCACATCTGCAGTAAAATGGGAAACCAAAACCCAGATATGCAGGGGGCATGCCAAACATACATGCTGCTAACCAGAACTACCCGTGTGACCTTCCTGTAGCTTGCCTGCAAGGGATACAATGCTGCCCGGGTTTGTCTGTGGGTAAGAGCAATGCACACCAACGACAAGAATCTTGGGAGTGAGTTAGGGGAGTCAGCCCCATGTTGTGAAGGGCTGAAGAGAAGGAGCATCCTGAGGGATGTAAATTGGAGGACAGGCTCTGTCCCATGGACAAGGTGGGTTAGCATACGATAGAGTAGAGCCTTCTGCCTGGAGCATGCAGAGGTTAAAATGGGCTCTTTGGAGACATGAAGGTTGGAGGTGGGGGGTCCCAAACTGTGCTGGAATAGAGAAAAAGGAGACCTCTGTGAAGGGTGGGCTTAGGAGAAGGGGATATGGTATGTGGAGGGTAGGTTCTGACATGTGTGTCCAAGGCTCAGGGGACAGCTGCTGAGACGCAGGTTACAGGTGCCTTAATGCCTTGCTCTGCTGAGAGATGAAGAAAAGCCTGTGAGACAGGATTCATCTCAGAGAGACCATTGTGGATGGAGAGCAGAGATGTGTGCAGAGAAGGGAAAGGAGTTACTGCACCTTCAGCTCAGCCTCCTGCCTCCCTTCACTCCACTGGCTACCCTTAGTCTTGCAACCTGTTCTGCCAAAATCACAATGTGGAGTTTTGCTACTGATTAATAATGGTAGAAAAGTCAGTTCCTCAGTGTTTTTTGTTCTTGGGGCAGCAGAGTTCATTTCTACCTACACTCCTTAGAAGCTTTGGGCCACCTCTGCCTTTGCGCATAACACACCCTATTTTTTTATTTGTTGCGTTCAGTGATATGAACTGTGTGCGTATTTGCATATTTTTACCAGCTTCTTTTCCTGTCTGGCTTCAGCCATCTCCTATTAGCTGCCAGCTGTGGCTTTTCTATTTGTTCATCTTTTCCTGCTGTCCCACAGCCAGAAGGAACAGCTTCCAATTTGTGTTACATCAAAACAAAAATCAGGAGCCGCCCAACAGCCATACTCTTACGATTTGGAGGAGTACAGAAACATTTAGCACCAGGTTATTGGGTTGAATCCAGTTCATTCAGCAGCAACTGGAAGTCATTAGTGTCTGCTGATGGGCTGGCAGCTACGGGGTGTGACACCAGTGGCTCTTCTCCAGTTGCTAATGGACAGATGTCCACATCATAAAAACTCAAACAAAATTAATGCTTTTGCTGCCAGCCTCAGCAGGGGACACATTTAGTGGGCAGTAAGGCTGTTCTTAACGCGGAGCAATGCCCACAGAGAAGCCCAAGGGTATTGGAGGGAATAATTTGCAGACCACCCACTGCTGGGCTTGTTCTGGGGATGGGAACCTTCTGTACCAGTGACTGCAAGGCTTGTTTTGAAATAAATAGTTTGATGATAGAAGCCAGAGGGGATGTTGTTGGTCAGCTGGGACAAACTCGTAGGTTAATGACATGTGACGAATGGGTTGGTCACAGATCTCTGCACCTCCTCTTTTTCTTTTGTTTCCCATACATTTGCAGACCCATTTCCATATCTTCTCAGGCTCCTCGACTTCATTCTATTCCATGCCATCACTTCCACCAAACACAGTACTGCTTCCTTCAAATGTTGAGAATTATTTCACTTATTTAATGCTGCAGCCAGCAAGAGCTGGCTTATTCTGCAAGGAAATTCCTACTTGAGTAGGGAAGTGAATGCTAGATCACAAAATGAGTGGTAAAGGTGCCAGATGGGGTTCTGACTCCTGTGAAGTGGATCCTGTACCATAAAGATGCAACGTTACAGGAAAGGAAACAGCTGCTACAGGTGAAGTGGAAAAGCGTTGCAGTCTATAGCTTGGGCTGAAACAGCAATGGCTTGTGATAACTGTCACAAGTCTCTCAACAATAATTTGACCTACATAGTCTCATTATTGTGTACCTTATTTCCTTGTTCTGACACATAAAGCTTGCTCCATATTTTCCATGAGGAAGTATAGTGTTTTCTTCTACAAAAATAGTAGGTGGAAGAATTAAACCCAGACAAAACCAAATTTTAGCATTAACATTTAAAATTCCAAAGCTTTGGTTTCATTTTTTCTAGACTTTTACAAATTAATATTGTTTTAAAATTCTTATGCAATGTAAGAGTAATGCACAGTAGCATATTACTGAGGAATGATAATGTGGAAACATATATTTTAAAATTCTGTTGCATCTTCTCCCTTTATTGTAGCAACCTTTGCTTTAGAGGATTTTTCTCATAATTTTAAGATAGTTTTATAAACTATTATTTTTAAACATTTTTTCTAAATTTTTATTCTAAATAATTATTTAAAATAATTGTTCTACAGCTGACCTTAAAAATAACATAACTGAATATTTTGACTATTTTGTCATTTTAGGGATTTATTATTATATATATTTCAGAAGGCTATGTCATGGAGTACCAAAAACTTAGTAAAAATATTACACAAAGAAAATGCACTGTGTGACATTTAAAATGACAAAAATGTTTCACTTTTAAAATGAAAATTTTGAGACTGAAATCTATTCCAAAGACAAAATTGTTTTTATGCTGAGGGAGAAAAAGTTTTTAATTGCTATATTGCAAGTATAAGAGAGGGTTCACAGCTCAAAATGCCTCTAAGCAGTGGCACTGCCTGCCATCCCACAGCTGTGGGAAGCCTTCAACCCAAAGTGCTGTGTGGGTATTAGCAGAGCTAGGAGTTAAACAACGTTCCACTATCGTTTTAATTACAATTACTTCCCAAATGCATCCAGAAGAGGGCAACAAAGTTGGTGAAAGGGCTGGAAGGACTGTCCCGTGAGGATCAGTAAGGCCTTTGGGTGTGTCTAGTTTGGAAAACAGGAAGTTGAGAGGCAACCTCATTGCTCTCTACAGCTTCCTGAGCAGGGGAAGTGGAGAGAGAGGTGCTGAGCTCTCTCCCTAGTGTCAAGTGATAGCATGTGTGGGAACGGTTCAAAGATGCGCCGGGGGAGGTTAAAACTGGACATTAAGAACCACTTCTTTACCAAGAGGGTAGTCAAGCACTGCAACAGGCTTCCTAGAGAGGTGGTTGATGCCCCAAGCCTGTCAGTGTTTAAGAAGCATTTGGACAATGCCCTTAATAACATGCTTTAACTTTTGGTCAGCCCTGAACTGGTCAGGCAGTTGGGCTGGATGACCGTTTTGGGTCCCTTCCAACTGAAATATAATATTCTATTCTATCCTATCCTGAGTGGGTGTTAACAAACCTTACATCAGCATCCACTAGGGATGCTCTGGTGGTCTTGCCCAAATCTCTGTGCAAGCAACCAGAGGGAAAAATGTGCTCAGTTCAGTGATATCCAAGTTTAGCAACATAACTATCTACCTCTGAGGAGGATCTCCTCCTGCAACCTTGTTTCCTGCCCAGCACAGATGCACCATCTGTGGGTACTCCATGCTCTGGCAACGCAGAATGCTCCCCTACCCCTTTTCTGCATAGCTGTGAAAAAAACTTACTTCTATTGGTCAAACCACTGATCCATCAAAAAGCAAAATTAACCTGAAATATAAAATATTTCTTGCTTTAGAAAGAAATAACTCTTTCAAAGCATTTGTTCAGTAAACCATAAAACATGGTGTAAGACTTCTGACAGGTAGTGTGTCCTTTTACTACTTACTGCAATCAGCTGTGACATGAGACACCTTTAACCATCTACCCTGTAATTATGCGAAGGTTTTCACCAAATGACAAATCCCAATTGGCTGGGCCAGAGCCCTGCCTTTCCAGACAAGGCTAATTATTTTGTCCACTCACCTGTTCATTCACTCCAGCAAACCCTGACTAGTGGAATCATGTAGGTAAGTATTTACTGCTTATTTTTATGTTGCTTAAATCTTTACTATTTTGAAATTTAAATCTCAGAGAGGGAAGATAAATTTCAGTAGGACTTTTCAGAAAGATTATCAGGAATCATGAGGTGTAACAACCACTGTTACAAGCCATATGTGATACTATCATCTATTTCTCTCTCAGCATGGCTTTTTTTCATTCCAAGTGATTCATTGAACTATTACACACACAAAAGATTGCTTATAAACTGTAACTATATACCTGTCCTAAGTATTGAGTAAAATCTATCCCTCCATATAAACAGAATTGCTAAAACAATCTTACTTTAAATAACATCTGTTTCAAACTTTTTAGGTTAAGTTGTTAGTCTAGGCAATTTTTTTGAGGGGGTGGGAATAGGGAAGAGTAGTCTGCTATGGATTTTTGTTTCTTTAGGAGTCTACTGGAATAAAGTTATGCTTGGGGAAGTTTAATAAGAAGTTATTTGTCCCTAGCGAATGCTTCTAGTCACAAGTGAAAGAAAAGACACCTGAATGTTTTCAGCCATTCAACTCGGGTAAATGATATGTTGCAGTGTAATAGTTATTTTTTATATGAAGCCACAGATGGGCAAGGCAATCCACTAAATATACAAGGCAAGAGGTTTGAGTCAGAGTTGCTTATGAACAATTGAGCGTGTGCTGGGCAGTCCCTGCACGTGTGTGGGCTGGCACAGGACTCTTACTGAAGCCTCCAAGGAGGAGAAGACTTAAAGGCAGAGGATGTGGGTGATGAGAGCGACGCCTGAAGGGCAAGATGCGCTGTCCAAGTCCCAGCTCCCGTGGCAGGCAAGTGGTCCAAAGTCACTCTCTCAGCATGCAAGACATTAAGGTCTTTTATCCTGAAAAACAGTAGACCTCATTGTCTCTCGACTTTGTTGTTTAGCCAAAGTTCATGAGAGTTTGCAAGTTATTTCAGTTAGAAGAAGACATGGGGGTGAGGTCAGCTACCCTGGCTGGTTGTTCCTAAGGACCCTACGTACCAGCTTTCACCTCCCTGGCAGTGGCAGCTCCAAACAAAGAGAAATTGCAGTTTGCTCAGAGCCGCAAGCCTCTGCTTTCAGCTCCCTCACTGTAAATCCTTTTCCTTAGGCTTTCTCCAAGGGTTATGCTAATGTGCTTGCTCAGGCAGGTCCAGCTGAGCTTCTTTCTTCTTTTCAACTGAAACTGTTAATTCTTTGCATAACCATTTCCCAAAACGGTGCTCCTAACGCTGATGTCTCCTTTATAAATCACCAGTGCTCTGCATAGCTTTGTACTCACCTTTGTTCTGAGACTGCCATCGCTTACCCATCTCTCTGGCTTATCTCCAGGGATAGCTGGCAATTACACCGGCTCCTCAGTATTAGTTGGTTTATCAAAATAACAAAGACTATGAGGATTGTGAAGAAACAGCAGGTGAAAAGGAACAGAGTAGGAAACAGTAGAAAAAAGTAATTACTCTTGAGGGAGGGTTCATTTCTTTACTGCAGTTTCATATCTTCCTCAGATTGTATTTATTTATATGTGATCATGTGGGATAAAGGAATAGAGAATGAATTAGTCCCAGGAGAGGAAGTTTAAAAAGAGAGGGCATTCAGGTATAGCACAAGAGAACCTGAAACTACATACTGTAAAGACAGATGTTAATATAGAAATTGCAATAATTCCCAGCTGCCCTGCTCATTTGATTAGAGTTTACACTAAACATTGTGGCCAGACTCGGCACTACTGGAAGCAGGGATGTGGATTTTTAAATGCAATGGGAATTACATCATCAGGTTACTGCATTATCTTACATAGCTGTGTGTGACAATAATTTATAATCTTCATCACTCAGAATAATGCTGTTCGTTGTATGATGTTCTTCACAAGATCCATGGGGAACTGAAAGTTTAATGCATTAGAACATTTATTACATTTTAATTTGCAAATATGGCTTTAAACATTTGCTTTTATTGTTGGTAATATACAGGAATTGTATTGTAGCTGATGATAAATAGGGACAGGAAATGTAAGACATCAAGAATGAAAGAGTAAATCCTTTGTTTTCCAAGATTGTGTTATAGTGTTATAATACCTATATAGCACCCATCGCATAGAAGCAGCTCATTAAAGCAAAACAGCTGTGATTTTTTTAACATAGTTTATCATTCATCGTGTAGTGTTGAGCAGATTAAGAGTGAAGATTGCCCTGTGCTAGTGTCTGTACGTGTGTGTATAACACTGAACTGAATTTCAAGAGCCGGACTACCAGTGTTTAAATGACAAATGCTTTATTTTTCAGTTGCTTGATCACATTTATCCATTGCTGGAGCATGGTCACCCAATGTTATCATGGTTATATTCTTTTGACCAGTGTTGTCTGTTGTAGGCAGCCTCCAACTGAGGATATGAAAGGTTTTGTGATTTTCAAGCTTCTTTATATTTCCTTGATGGGTCTTGCAGACAGATCGAAGGACACAGCACTAGGAAGGATATCAGGAAGTCATTCTGTAACTTGGAGAGATAGGAAACCTTGGTCAAACGTGATCCTTTTGGAGAGATGAGTGTATTTCTGTGAAGCCCACAAAACATCTGTGGCAACGGTTTCAGAGCAGTTAACATCCAGAAGTGTCTGGCACCTCTCAACACGTGCAGTCAAAAGATTGACTTAAAAGCTTCTGTCAGCCTCTGATAAAACTATGGAGAGAAAAAAAATCAGGAAATCGCTTTCTCTCAAAGACAAGAGAAAAAGTGTAATAGAAGGTTTCCTTAGTTACCATGTTGGGCTCTTGTGGAACCTTATTTCTAGCTCTTTTGTTACTGCTTGAATTGCCCTTTATCAGCAGCCAACCGTGTCCTGGGCTGCATCAAAAGAAGCATTAGCAGCAGGCTGAAGGAGGTGATTCTCCCCCTCTACTCTGCTCTCGTGAGACCCCACCTGGAATACTGTGTTCAGATGTGGGGCCCCAAACATAAGAAAGAGCTGGACCTGTTGGAGCTAGTCCAGAGGAGAGCCATGAAACTGGTCAGAGGGCTGGAGCACCTCCCCTATGAGGACAGGGCAAGACAGTTGGGGTTGTTCAGCCTGGAGAAGAGAAGGCTCTGAGGAGACCTAATAGCAGCCTTCCAGTACCTGAAGGGGGCCTACAGGAGAGAGGGGGAGGCACTCTTTATCAGGGAGTGTAGTGAGAGGACAAGGGGTAATGGTTTTAAGCTGAAAGAGGGCAGATTTAGATTAGATATTAGGAAGAAATTATTTACTGTGAGGGTGGTGAGACACTGGAACACGTTTCCCAGGGAAGCTGTGGATGCCCCACCCCTGGAGGTGTTCAAGGCCAGGCTGGATGAGGCTTTGAGCAACCTGGTCTAGTGGAGGGTGTCCCTGCCCAGGGCAGGGGGATTGGAACTTGATGATCTCTAAGGTCCTTTCCAACCCAAGCCATTCTATGATATGATTCTGTGATACTGAGGTTAATAATACATATTTATTTCCAAGGATAATTCCCTCTGAGGATCCCCCCCCAACTCCACCTCCTGTTGCTCTAGCTATGAAGTGCTGCTACTGAAAATCCAGGAACAGTTTAATCTGTGCAGGTTGGGTGTACTCCAGGGGTACATCTGTCTTTTTTCAAAATAAGAGGGCATGATTTTGTGAATGAAACAGTTTCATGTTTGGAATTGGCTGCTGTGTTAATACGCCATTACTTCCAAGTATTAAGCAAAAACCAGTTCTGTCTCTTCCACAGACGTTCTCCAGAGCAATTCCACTTCTTTCAAAGGCACAGATACTTTTGTACTATGTAGATAATTTTTTTTATTAAGCCCTAGAACAGGGTCATGATTTGCTGAGGCAAAAAAATGTATTTTTAACATACATGTGAAATGCCATCTGCTTCGAACAAAAATGTATTGCAATTACTTCTGTGTTGTGTGAAGGCTTAGAAGGAAAGAATATCGGAGATTTTTATGTTCAGTTCAGACTTCTGGTTTTCAAAATAATACTCCTATGGGGGATGATGGACATATATGCTCATTAACAGAGTATTATTATCCTCCGTATTATGGGCTCTCTTCGATACTGTCTTGTAGGTATAACATTTTCTTGTTTGGAAGAGCTCACTGAGAAGATCTAGGAAGCTGCTCAGGCAACCTGTTCTTGTACTGCAGCTCTAAGTGCACAGTGATCTGCCCTCCAGCTCTTTGTAAAAATTGCTGTCCACAAGAGTTTAAAATGATACAATGATACTGGAATACAAGATACTGTTGGGGAAAAAAAAACAACCCCCCTCCCCCTCCAAGAAAAAACAACCCAAAACCAAACCAAACCAAACAAAAAACACACAGGGCATCTTAGGTGGAATTTCCAAGCATTATCTTGATGAAACCATTCAAAGATTATTTAATTTACTCAGTTGATGTCAACATAGAATAGGGGATCAATGAAAATTTTGCCTACAGCTTTGTCAGGTAGTTAGAAAAAAGAACAGGTTGAATATGTAAGCTAAACCAGGGTTGTTTTTTTTAATTTTTTTTTAAAGACTTCTCATTAGAATTATTCAAAAGGGTTCAGTGTGATAAAGTGAAAAATATTTGACTAAAAACAAACCAAAGAAAGTTGTCTTTAAAAACTGTGATTTGGGCTGTGATTTGCCCAAAATTTTACATTGTAGTAGTAGTGTAGTACAGAAATATGATCCAAAGATACTCCCAGGTTGACCTGTGCTTTAATTAGCCATATACTAATTGATATTAGTGGTAGATATTTAATGATATTTTGATATTATATTTACTAGTAATGCATATTTGTAATGATTTCAAATCTTGCTATAGAGAATATGTTTGGACTCGTGTTGCCATAAAGCACTAGAGAGCCAGCAGACAGTGCGCGTTTTGCAGAATAACCTTAGCAAGATGGAAAACTCCGCAAAGTGACACATGATGGACTCTTTATCTTGTCCCTGATGAGTCTGCAATGGAAACTGTCATTACAGAATCTGAGTTCTGCCAAGCCTAATTATACACAATACAGAAAAGAAAATTTTCCAAATACTCTTGGAAATGTGTTTAGACAGTTTATTTGGCTTACTCACTAAAAAATAAATTAGAACATCAATAAGCAGGCTGTTAGGATATTAAGGATTTTTATGAAATTGAGAATTAGAAGTTGCAAGAGAAAAAAATGAGAATGAAGAGGATAGTGTTTTTACTAACATTTGAAGTTAGTCACAGAACACTGCAGTAGTCATGGTAAGACTAGAAAAAGTAATTGGACATATTGTAAAAACATACAGTGCACTCACATTTTAATAACTGAACAGTAGTTTGACTAAATCTTTTGTATACACATTTTTAAGGGGGGCTGTCTAAAAACTGGATGCTCAGCTCCTGACATTTACATCATTGGCACATTTTGATTTCTTCCACAGGCAACAGTCAGGAAAAAATTTGTTTGGAGGTTCTTTCAGGCTTCAGGTCCTCATGCACTCATTGCCCTGTACTCAGAAACAGAACTCATTAATGGGGAGCAAGCAATGATGAAGGAGCTGGTTTGGCATTTCTTGATAGGGACAGTCACTAGGGTGTAGTTTCACAAGCATTTCTTAAATCAGACATGCTGGCTAAACTAGCCAGTTTTGCTGGTTTGCATACTTAGTCATAAAAAAAAACACTTCCTCTCTTTTCTTTTGGATGAGGTATTTTTAACATGAGCAATGTTATTCATCATGTGGCTTCATAAACAGTTGCCTTAGCCCAACTAAGAAGATTATACTGAAGTGAGGGTGGAGTTTGAGAAACTGCTGTTACAGTGCTTACGAAATTCTGACTTTACAGACAAGTGCAGCTTAATGCATTCATAACAATGAGGCTAAATTCTACTATGCAAAGACCATCCGTCACACTTAATGTTTGATCTGGTTAAACTTGCCATCAGCTGTGCTGCTCAGATGGATCATACTTCCAGAGGTGGCCTTTATTTCTGAAGGGGCTTCCTCTTCCTCACAAGTGTTAATGTCATTCTCACAACACCCCTGTGTGTTTGTGTTAAGTGAATATCATTGCTTTCTCCTTTAGAAATGCCAAATGACCGAAGTAGGGAATACTAAAAGGTTATTCTTCCCTTTCTTCTCTGGCTGTTTCATGACTCTGACACTTGTTTGTAATGAACAAACAGCCTCTAGCCCAGGACGTGCACCTCTAAAAGGAGCAGAAGGGTTTAAATCATCTCTAGGTTGAAGTTCCAGCAGTGATACTGTTCCCTTCATCCAGAAGAAGGACCTCTGCAGAATGGGCAGTGAGAGAATGGGGCCATTTCTCACAACATCATCACCTGGGGCACCCAAGGATAGGGTAGGAGGGGTGTCAGACACATTAAGTATTTTCCACTGATCCACGAAAAATACAAATGTTGACCTCAGACAACTTTTTGCTAACAGTGTTGGCTGCTTTGATCCTATTCAGAGAACCATAAGTCTACAGACTGTATCAGTATTGCTGGTACCCTTTTTTTTTTTTTAAATTAAAAAAAAAAAATAAAGCTTTATATTCTGCTTCAGGTTCCAAGTTTTAATATGTTAACTGTTAATTAAACATATCCTTAATTTGTTCCTCTGCTCCTTAGGAGTCATGGTTATTTCTCCTTAGGACTTAATCAGTGCTAATCTCTTCAAAGAAGCTGGAGCTGACATCTTTCTTAGACATCTTTCACAACTTCATATTTTCATAGCCTTCAGATAAAGGGAGATACAAAGCAACTTGCCCCGGGCACTTATAAAGTTACAATGTCTGACCATATTTTGTGTATAATGTCGGTTGTTACTTTCACACTAACATAACTAGTGTTTATATGAAAATGAAAGAATAGGGATTAAATCCCTATTCTAGTTCAATCTGCATATTTGACCATGTATCTTACACCACAGCTTTACAGGAATTCAAAACCAAGTATTTGTCTACCCTACCAAAAAAAGCAGTTCCACATGCAAACTTCTGTATCCATATTTTCTTCAGCACAGGGAAAAGACTGGCCAATTTTTGTATCAGTATTTTCCAGTATTATTTTATGTCATTAATTAATATGTAATAAAACACACATTGCTTGCAATGCAAGAAACAGCTAATAAACACTTGAAAACTATGCTATCTATAATCTAAAATGTTAATTATATTGGTGTTCTTACATGCTGTTGTTCAGCCAGATACCATAGCTCTGTAACACATCTCCCTTGAAAGTCATGAAGGGCACTCCTGCTTTCTTAGAGTTCAAGCTAAAACAGGGAGTGTGTGATATTTTATGGACTTTTGCTTGAAATTTGAGAAGTGTAGTTATGACTATTAGCATAAGAATGTCAGATACTGGTTGTGCTTATTGGGTTACTTTTAATGTTAGTGGATCTGACTTGACTAAGCTATATCTAGTTATCTCAATGCTAAACATGGACTCTCATGTCTAATTTTCATAAAATGAATAAAGCTGAACTCTTCTAATGTTTAGTGGCACTTCTTGAATATAAGCCAAACAGCAAAATCAATGATTTTTGATGGGACACATAATCACTTTCCCTTTTGTTTTATAACTAGTGGGGCATTTTTTTCTGGGTCACACGACATGGTCCAGATCTATGACTGTGTAGTTACCAAAATATGGGAGCACACCTGCCTTTTCAGTCATGTGTGTTTCTGCAGTCCAGTTTATGCTGTGAAAAGTGATGAAATAATTAAACCAAGAAAATCAATATTTCCTCTAATATGTAACCTTTACAAATGCCAAATTCGGGCAAATCTAAAGCAGTAGCTATTTCCCTAGACTGAGGTCATTTAGATCCATCAGCATGTACTTCTAGTCAGGTAGCCCCAGAGCAATTAGTGTTAATATATTGTGAAGATATTGACTTTTTGACAAAGACAACGGCAGCTTTATAACTCAGCTCACTTAGACTGACATTCAAAGAGACTGAAAAGAGTAACATTTATCAGAGCTGTCGTTGTTAGGCTGGGACAAAGGCAATCCTTTTAACTGGAAACTATCTCATAAAATAATCTATTAACACATACCCTGCAGGGTACATTACAGCAAGAGTTGGAGGAGGACCATTTGAGTTGGAGCAAACGTTGCAAGATTAGCCAATAACAAATGAGTTCTAGCTAAACCAGTAAATACAGTATTCAAAACAATGCTATCCTTTTTTTTTCTGTACATCGAATCAGCCTGTTACTGAAATCCACTTTTAAAAAACTTACAGGACCGAAGAGTTAAATTTGTGTTCTGTAGTTTTCTGAGTTAGATGGGGGCAAGAAATACTTTATAACCAGAACCAGAGGTATAGTAAAAGCTGAGCTACTCCTTCAACTCATCTGAGATGATCCCACTTTGTTATGACAAAACCAATTACATAAAGGATCACTGCCCTGGCAAATGCTAGTGTATCTTAGCTCTTAATGTGTGACAGTTTTATTTCATTTTAATAAGTTGTATTTGCATAAGTAGAATTTCTGTATGGAATCTCACTTTGTTTGGATAATGTAGAAGTCAGCAAGTAGAGATGCACTGTTGGACCTCATAGTTACAAGCAAGGAAGGTGAAGGCTGGGGACAGCCTTAGCTGTAGTGACCATGAGGTGGTGGAGTTCAGGATCCTGAAAAGATGGAACAAGGCAAACATCAGGATCACAAATGTTGACTTCAGGAGACTAGACTTTGACCTTTTCAGGGATCAGCTTGGAAGAATCCAAAGAACCCCAAAGAGGGGTCTAGGATTTTCAAGAATCATCTAGATTTTCAAGAATCATCTTCTCCAAGCTCAAAAACAGTCCATGTCCATCCCCACATGCAGGAAATCAAGTGAAGACCGGAGTCTTCACTTCCTGAAGTGGAAGCAGGAACAAGTGAACTGGGAGGAATACAAGGCCAGTCTTTGGGTGTGTAAGGATGAGGTTAAGAAAGCCAAATCCCACCTGGAGTTGAATGTGGCAACAGATGTGAAGGGCAGCATGAATGGCTTCTACAGGTCTATTGGCAGCAGAAGGAAGACTAGGGAAAATGTGAGCCCACTGCTGAAAGGGGCAGGAGATCCAGTGGCAAAGGAAAAGGCCGAGGTACCGAATGCCTTTTCCACCCCAGTCTTTACTGAAAAGACTGGCCTCTAGGATCCCAGGCTTCTTAGACCAATGGGAAAGATGGGAGGAAGAAAGACTTACCCTCAGTAGAGGAGGATCAGGTTAGGGAATATTTAAACAAACTGGAGATACACAAGTCTGGGGGACATGATGATATGTACCTATGAGGAGCTGCATGTGCTGAAAGAGCTGGCTGATGTCATTGCAAGGCCACTCTTGATAATCTTTGAATCATCATGGTAATTGGGGAAGGGTTCTGAGGACTGGAATAAAGAAAATGTCACTCCTACCTTAAAAAAAGGCAAAAAAGGAGGATCCAGGGAACTACAGGCTGGTCAGTCCACCCTCAGTCCCTCACCTCAATCCCTGAGAGGTTGACAGAGTGAGTAATTCTGGAAAATATTTCTAAACATTAAGGACAAGAAGGTGATTTTAAGTAGTCAGGATGGATTTACAAAGAGGAAATCATGCCTGACCAACCTGACAGCCTTCTACAAAGAGATAAGTGTCTTGGTGGACAAAGGGAAAGCAGTGGATATTGTTGATCTTGATTTTTAGCAAGTCTTTCAACACTCTGATAATATTCTCACTGATTAAGTATAGGCTAGATAAATGAACAGTGAAACTCAAAACTGGCTGAAATGCCAAGCTCAAAGGGTTGTGATCAGTGCCAGAAAGTCCAGCTGGAAGCCTGCTCCTAGTGATGTAGGCTAAGGGATCCCACTGGGTCCAGTACTGTTTAACATCTTCATTAACCATCTGAATGATGGGACAGAGTGCCCCCTTGGCAATGTTGCAAACAGTGCAGACTTTGGAGGAGTGACTGATATGCCAGAGGATCATGCTGCCATTTAGAAGGACCTCCACAGGATGGAGAAGCAGGCTGACAGGAACTTCATTAAGTTCAACAAAAGTCCTGCACCTTGAGAGGAATAACTTCACGCACCAGCACAGGCTTGTGGGCCAACTGGCTGGTAAGTCCAGTTGCAGAGAAGGCTCTAGGAGGTCGTGGTGGGCACCAAGCTGACTAGAGTGAGCAATGCGTCTTCACAGCAACAGAGACCAACAGCCTCCTGGGTGGCATTAACAAGAGTATCCATTACCAACAGGTCAAGGAATGTGTTTATTCCCCTCTATTTATCATTGATGATGTCACACCTGGAGTGCTGTACAAGAAATGGACATACCGGAGCAAGTCTAGCAAATTGCCACAAACATGAATAAGGGATTATAGCATTTGTTACAGAAGGAGAGGCTGAGAGCACTGAGATTGTTTAGCTCAGAGGAGAGATGGCTTTTTCCTGCTGCCATCTCTGGGCAGCTGGGGGAAGTGCATGAAGCCCTGTTTTCTGCAAGTCTCATCAAGCAGATGCCATGCAAATGAGGTACTGCTCTTGGAGTAATTTAAATGAACAGAGCCATACCTTTTTTCCTGGTGATGGGATCTATGATATAAATCTAGTTCATGAAACTGCTTCTTGGCAGGATTTATTAGTTATCACATCAGCAGCTGTGCAATGGTGAAATATCTGTATGGAAGTTAAGACTTCAGTCCAACTGCTGCTTCCTTAACAAGAACTTGTTTGCCTCCTGTGATTGATAAGGCTTTTGTAAGATAAAAGTGAAACAGACAATAGAAGGCTAGGTCACGGAATCCAAAACAGAACTATGAGTACTCCAGTCTACTGCTGCTTGCTCATCATCCTGAGAGAACCAAAGAGTGTGATCATGAAAGAGGATCCAACTTTTTTTTTTTAATTAATATGAAAGCAATAAGAAGACATTCAAGTGTGGTGCAAAAGCAATTTGTATTAATACGTTGAGGGAATGAGGATGACAGGACCAAAATCCTAGCTGAAAGTTTTGCTGGTCTCTGGAACAGAGATGCTCTCTGCTGGTAGAGAATGTAGAATGTACTTTAAGTTCCCTGACTTATGGTCAGAAATTGGTCTCTAGAGGCAGTGTGACTGATGAGCCAGAGGTGCTGTCATGGCTGGTGGGAGGAAGCTGTTGCAGTTCTAGCTTTGCTGTATGTTGCACCTCACTGCCTATGCTATATTTAACTTCCCTTACTTAACTGTCTTTCATATACGTGCACATGAGTTCTGAAGGGATGTCTGATAGTGCACAGTTGTACTTTCTGCTCCGTCTACTTGCACCTCCTACTCCAGGACTATAAGCTTCTGATTTGAAAAAAAAATTCCTCCTCTGCTGCCAAACCCTCTTTCAAGAATCCCTGCTATTGGTGCTTGTTTGCCAGTCTTTCAGCTGTGCATGCTTGTGTCTTTGGGTATGCCATTTCATTCACATGTGCTGGCACCTCTAAGACAAGAAAATTGAATTGGCTCCTCAGCTAGGCTGGGGACCCAGCAAAAGGAATGGCTAATGGCTCTGTGCTTCTCCACTGACATGATGACTAAGAGCTGGCAGCTTGCCTAGGAAGAAAAAGAATAAAAAGAATAAAAGGGAAAATATCCCTAGTGCCTGTTGGCACGCAAAGAGATGGATGAGGAAGAAGCAAAGTGGGGTCTGCTAAATAGATTTGCTAATCTGGGAAGCCAAGTGTTTGGGTTCTGGCATTTCTTGAAGAGCCCTGTAATGCAAAATCCCTCCTCTGGGAAATGCAACTCCTAAAGATCTCCTCCTTCAGTACAACTTTTCTGTTTGTCCTTGATTTCCTCCTAGTCCTCAGAAGAGCCAAGCTACTCCCAAATGAAGAATCCCAGAATCGTTTCTAGACAGTGTTATATCCGTGACCATAGGCAGGATCTAGTCCATTTGTTGACATAGGTATTTTCATTGTTTTGGTCCCACAAAGGTGTAGATTTTACCATTCTACCAGAAGCTATGCTGCTATGCTATCAGTCACATTACTCTGCTTTTTTTTTTTTTTTTTTTTCTTCTTCCCATGATAGTTCCTTTCACACATGCTTTTCTCCTGTAATCAAAGCAAAGCTGGAGTTTTCAGCAGGTTCAGATGTGATCAAACTCAGTGAATGCACAGGGAACCTCATTGTACTACAACAATCTCTACTGCAAACCTGGCTTGAGGCTAGATTTAGGAAGGTTCAAGTCTCCATCAGCCTCTTATTATACTGTCAAGCTTTTCTGGGTATGCAGCAATTTGATGGATGGAGGCATTCTGCCATTTTATTGAAACAGACTGAAGAAAAATCATGCAGCCAGAGGGTTGATGAAAAAAATCCAAATGGATAATAACTGCAACCTGTTGTGTGTATGCACTGTTGGGGGAAGAGAGATCTATGATTCTGTGCCCATACTGCTTATAAATTCTATATAAAGCAGTCACAGAAAAGACAACAGAGGGAGAGAGATAATTCAAGGTGTAGGGAAAAAGTTTTCACTCCTAGCTGAATTCAGTAAATGCAAACCAAAATTTTGTTTGCCTTTTTAAATCTGTTCTCAGACATTTTACATTTTCAGCCACCCTGTGGCCCACTTCATGGTGACTCCTACATTTTTCTGTACACTCGTATATACTCCTTAGATATTCTATGGCCCCATCATGAGGCCTCTATGGAAAGTGACAGATCCAGAGTTGAACCATTTCAAAATGAGGAGGAAAGTGGGTTCAGGTGAGTTACTGCATAGAGGAATGCTTTAGCTACTGGGCTACTATGTAAAAGTTGCTGACCACACCATGACTATAACCACTACCATTATGTTCTTGAATAAAAAAGTGTGACTGCTCACAGTGGGTGTATAGACAACCTCAGCTTTCCCAATGAATTATGCTCCTGGGCAGACTTGGACTTGGGGTCACTTAATCTGTAGATCTCAAATCATCCCCAGCAACATAAAGATGGCTGTATACCCAGATGATACACAGCTTTGGAGCGTGTTTAAAAGAGGTCTGGACAGAAGATGGAGTGCCTATAATTTTTCAGATACTTCACTGAGTTAAATGAGTGTACCTGCACTGTTTTCTTGAATGTGTTTAACAGTCCAGGTACCAGTTTTTTGTTATCTTGTATCTTTCCTTAAGTGCTCTGTAAAATTAGTGAATTGAGACCCAGAACTTCATTTTGAGATAAGTGAGAAATATTACATATAGATTAGTGTTGGTTAAGAGAAGACATTGTGAAACTGCTCATGTTTACAGATATCAGTCCCTGGCACAATCAGGACTACTACCGAGCATACTCATTCTGATCCATGACTCACTGGATACCATTCCACTGTCAGTTTTATATCTACTTTTTATATATATACAATTTTATAGAGAGTTTATTTCCTCTATGATTGTATGTTGTGCTTTTCCTTCAAAGGGGAATTTTATTCAGAGATTACAATTATTCAAAACTGCAAATGGTTACTTGTTTCATGGTTAGAAATGAAATATTTGTAATTTCTTACTTTATCTACCTTTGTCTCTTTTTCTGCATTAGGTCAGAAGTTGCTGAAAGGTTTTCTGCAGTCTGACAACTTCGATAAAGGACACCCCTATTTTACGCCTAAGGAATATTGCTCAATAGGTATTAATTTGAAGAAATACATTGTATGGTAAAGCTTTTGACAGACTACCAACCTTCTGAGCACCCAGAGAGCATTTAATTTTTGTCTGATCCGAAGCACCCAATGTCATTGCATGTGCTACAATGGAAACTCTAAGACAAAGTTTTGGTATCTGTGTTACCTGTACGTATCCTATAGCATCCAGTATGGTGTTCACCACTCTTCTCGTTTCTTGCTGCTCATCTCTGAACATAAGGGCTCGCCCACTTGTTTCTAATTCACCTTTCCTTTCTATCTGGAATGCTCCTACAGAACTTTGTACTGAAAGGGCTGGAGTGCAGCTGGACATGACATTTTTTTCTTTAATTGGAAGTACACTTAAGACATCCATTGGGCAAAACATCACTCTCTTCTATCCAGACAGGCTTGGCTACTATCCTTACAAAAATGAAGTCACAGGAGAGGCGTTCAACGGAGGACTCCCCCAACTCTCACAGCTGGAGAATCATTTAAAAAAAGCCAAAGAGGACATCCAGTTCTATATTCCTTCAGATGAAGAGTTTGGATTGGCTGTCATTGACTGGGAAAACTGGAGACCTGTGTGGATAAGGAACTGGGGATCAAAAGACATTTATAGACAGGAATCCATCGAACTGGT
>NW_010109958.1:111533-124063 GCF_000699245.1 Pterocles gutturalis
CTCACTCTATCAGAAGCTGAAGCCAGGACTATAGCTAAAATGGAATTTGAAGCTGCAGCAAAATCAATTATGTTGGAATCTTTAAAGCTGGGCATAGAAATGAAGCCAAATCGTCTGTGGGGATATTACCTTTATCCAGACTGTTATAACTATGATTACAAACAAAACCCACATAATTATACAGGAACCTGTTTAGATATTGAAATAGAAAGAAATAATGAGCTTAATTGGTTGTGGAAGGAAAGCACAGCACTTTATCCATCTGTCTACCTAGAGACAGCCTTAAGATCTTCCAGAAATGCCCAACTCTTTGTTCGCAACAGAGTTCAAGAAGCCATTAGAATTTCATATGTCTCTAATTCTACTCATCCCCTTCCAGTTTTTGTATATACACGTCCAGTATTCACAGATGTCAATGAGGAATATCTCTCCCAGGTGAGTGGAGCTAGACCTTAAATATTTCAAATTTACATGGAAAGAAATTAGCAGGTGACACTTATTTAGCAAATATGCTAACTCATATCAGAAAAAAAAGTGTGTAGATTTTGTATAAAAATTAGATTAATACATTGAAGAAATTTAATCAAAAGGAACACTAAGAGGTCTATTTTCAAACATTCCTTGTGATATTTATCAAACAGTGTTTTATTCTCTGAGTAGTTCTCACATGTTGCAAAATATTACAAAGCTAGAAAGCATACTTACTACAGTAAGTCAGATAAAAGAAATTTGAGTAACCTCTTCCAAAGAGAATCAACAGAACTGGGCGATGTCTGCTTTTTAGGTTATAAGAAAAAAACTAATATATAGAAAAAAATATACATATAAATAAAAGGGAGTGTCTTTTTCTTAAAAAATGGTTTAAAAGCTAGCAAGAAAATTCTGTCCTTAGTTGTACTCAAGTAACTTTCCAAATGGTATTGCAGCATCTCATGGTTTAGTCAAGGTTAGGCTCTGATTAAGGTCTAATCATTTTATTGGATTTCTGGTTACACTCTTCCCTTCCCATTTTTATATACACCCACCCTATCAGAGATACTGCTGATCTGGGGAATCTTTTCCTGGTCATCTGGGCCATGAGGAAGGGGAAGTTAGAGGCTGTGGTCCTGGTAACTGCACTGTGTCTGGTGTTCTCTTACATCCTGGACAAAGCATCACCAGGCATTGCCCCCAGCTCTATGGATACCTTCAGAGAGCAAGGGGTGCTGCCTGGGTTCCCACTGGGCTCCTAGTTAATAATTTTAATCCTGTAATCCTTACATTCTTCCTTTTCATGTGTTGCGCCCCACAGTAAGTTGTTTTTTCCTTATTCTTTTTGTGCCCATGGTCCTCTCCCAGCCCAGATGGTCTTTAAGATTTTGTTAGGGCTGGGCTAATAGCTGACCCTAAAATGAGAACTGTACAGAAACAATTTTCCCAAATCAATCTCTGTAAAAGGCCAGAGCCATTCTCTGAAGAAAAAGTATTTCTGTTGGTGAAAGCTCTTTCTCTTGCTACTTTTCTGCTTTAGTACTTTCTAGTAACTGAAATTAAATTAAAAAAAAAAAAAAGCTGTGCTTTCCAGCCACTGCTTCAGGCAGCATTACTGAAACCAGTTACTACCAACTCTGAGCAGCCAGGAGGCAATGCAGCAAAATATAAAAATTGAAACGGTTGGAGGAGTGTATGTCATATGCCTAACTACTGTCTCAGTTCTACAGTCTTCTTTTTATAACCAGATGACATATATAAATTGGATAGAGTTGGCAACATTTTCTGGCATCACCTGTGCAACCCAATCCCATAATAAAATAACATAATTGAGAGCAGAATGTTTGCATCATGTATAATTGCTTGCTGTCTTCAAAGCATTTATTTTTGATATGTAATTTACTGTATGCATTATTCCTTTGGCCTTATGTTATAGCTTACTTCCATTTGTATGATTCTTTGCACATTTCCTCTCAGGATGACCTGGTAAACACCATTGGGGAATCTGCGGCACTGGGTGCTTCTGGAGTTGTGATCTGGGGTGATATGAATTTAACACAAAATAAGGTATGTCAGATTAATTACTATATGACATTTTTAAAGAGCAATAAAGTGAAAAAGATATAAAACATTATGATTACTTACATCATATCTTCTACTTTTAAAATGATGACTTCATATTGCCAGCAGTCTTCTCTAGTCAAAAAACAAGCACATTTGAGGCTTATGAAGATTGTCAGTGACCGTGCAGAATAAGTGTGCAATCTTTCAAAGTATCAGTGTAGGCGCTGAGTAACTGGACAAGCTACCACAATATCTGTAGGCAAGTTAGCAGTTGTTTAGGTAATTTAAGGAAATAACCCCTATGTCTTCATTACAATCCAGTTATGAAGTACAAAAAAATTACTTGTGCTTGCCCAGAACAATTTTTGAAAGATTATTCTGCTTTTCAAAAATGGTGCACTTAGCAATAATATTTAAAGCACTAGGAGGAGCCAGTCTGTGAAATTTCAGCTCCAGCCTTTTCTCTGTGTTGGAAGTAGTACTTTGATTAATTGCATTGTAAGAAAGATCTGAGTCAGAAGAGGAAAAAAATCCAATTTGTTTTAGGAAGGTCAAATACATAGTTTGACTGTTCAAATAAATCTTTCATACTAGCTCATTCATACCCAGGCAAGCTACATATAAGAAACTACTGCATGGGAAGAGTCTTCTGAAGTCTTCAAAGAGTAAAAGAACTGAAACTCTTCAGCACTGCTGGACCTCCTGTCACAGAACGCATGGCCAGATAAAACTCTGCAGCTCTGGAAGGGTCAAATTCCCAAAAGCATCCCACTTCACTCTTCTTTGTATGTGCCTGCCTTTGAGAAAGCGTTATCAGTTGCACCTGAAGTTTTTTTTGCCCATTACCCCAATACCAGAACATAGATAAGCAACAACTTTTATTGCTTGAATTTTGAGATTTATGCAAGCAAATAGAACTTTCCACAGCCCAGCCAGACTATGTATTTGTGCACTAATGACACTTCCCCCCCCCCCCCATGGCTATCACTGTGAGCCTCACTTCTGCAAGAAATGCATCAACCAAAATTTCTATGCCCAGCGTACACGGAATATATGCCAACTTCATGATCAATTAGAAGGATCAGTTCTCATAATATACTTTCAATTTGACCATTCTCCCAAAATGCTTTCCATTCAAAAATGCCATGAAAGCTCCCTACTCCTGCAGCCTAGCTATTCAGGTCAGGGGAAAATTAAGAGTCAGTCTCACAGAGATGATTAGATAGAAAAATTACTTTTCAGGCTGAAGAAGTGAGGTTTGTGTTCCAAGATCACTTCAAGCCATTCAAGACATAAAAAGGAACTTCAGTACTGCATGTAACTTCTTTAAATGCATTTGATTCAAAATGCCACATGAAATATACAGATAAAATGAAAGCTTAAAGTCATCTGCTTTCTGATGTGCTTTTTGTAACATGTCCAGCAACCACCCAACATAAATTTGCTGTGATCCTTGAACTATAAAGCAGCTTCTCAGATAAGCTTCCTTCCAACAACCAGTTACAACTATTATCAAAACCTCAGGAGAAACATTCATAGATATCCACTGCGGTACTGTTATTAGAACAGCATTTTAGTGGTTTCCATACTAAACTATGCAGATATTATGTTCTTTTCACAGAACACCTGTAGAGCTCTGGACAACTACCTTAGGAGGACTTTGACCCCATACCTCATCAATGTCACGATGGCAGCCAGAATCTGTAGCCAAGTGTTATGCCAAAACTCTGGTGCCTGCGCACGGAAAAAATGGAATTCCAGTGACTACCTTCACCTGAACCCTGAGAATATTGTCATTCAAATGACAAAGGATGGAAAATATACTCTACAAGGGCAACCAGCATTTCAGGATCTGCAAACATTCATAGAAAAATTTGACTGTCACTGTTATGCAGGGCACAGTTGTGAACCTAGAGCTGATATAAATGACATCCATTACCTCCATGCTTGCATTTCAGAAGATATTTGCATTCAGATATCCTCAAATTCGCTGTCTAATATAGAAGCCTCTGATGAAAAGATCCTGTCTAACAGAACTGTATTTTCATTTACCTCTCAGAGTAAGGCAACGTTACCTACACATCCTGAAATAGAAGATTTCCAATCTACCATTGGAAATAATATACACAATATAACAACTGCAGAATATAACACTGTCACAGCTGTCACTAGATACGATTTGGAAGCAAATGATACTCGTACTTTCAGTAGTTCTTCATCTTGTAAGAAAAGGATGTTTATTGTGTTCTGTTTAGTTCTAATTTTGAGAACCTTAATATAAATGACCCACAGAAGAGAGAATATTCTTTTCCATGGCTGTGTCTGAAATTCTAAAGTTTCTATTTACAAAGAAAAAGAATTCCTGAAAGGCATATGGTCTTATCTGTATCAGGTAACTTTTTTCTATTCCATAGGTGATACTTCAGCTTGAATGTATTTCTTCAGTTTAGTTCTATAAACTACTATTTGTGCCAAAGATATACTGGTCTGTATATACTGATTATACCATATGAAAGGATAATCCAGAATAAGGAACATTTTTTTACAGTTTACATTTTTAACAGTTATATTTGAAAAAAATTATTTTTTGTTGATAATGCCATTCTGTATACTTCAAGTTAAGCCAGTTAAGTACATCTCCACCTGGATTTCATGAATCTCAGCAGTCAACAGATTTGATTTTCTATGCAGGAATTAATTTCATTCCGTATGATAATTACCTCAAAAATATTTGGCTTAACTTTAGATCTGTGGGACTTTCAGCATAAAATTTATCTGATTAATTTAATGTTTCTCCAGTTTTCACAATATCTACAGGGACACTGTGGTTTTTATTTTAATTAAACATATTAATAACTTTTCAAAAGGTTCTAACTTTAACGTAAATGTTGACTTCAAATATTACAGTTTCATCATTTAAAATTTGAGCTGTAGCGGTTTATCCTTCTTTCTTTCTTCTCCTCTTCTTCTCCCAAGCCCTTGCCCTTATTTCAGATGTCTGCTCCCTAGCTTTCAGTTGTTTTGCCTGGCCAGTACTCACAACTCATCTGATCTGCTGCTGCACTCCCTACCAGCACTGGTCCCCAGTCCTAGTTCTCTGTCCAGCCAGACCTAGCAACTGGATAGGCCTGTCTGTGCCACTTGGACAGAAGCCTGTGAGCATGGAACTTTATGCGTGAGTGTTTCCTGAGCAGTCTCTTTGGTGGAAACCAGTTTGTTCCTTAGGAAAACCCAGCAGTGGAGGCTGCAAGATGCACTGATGCTGGGCACCTGGGACTCCCTTTCTTCACTCCCAGTGCCTGTGATCCCCAGCCTCAGGACCACCTTTTTGATCCAGTCTGCTGACAGAACTAGGACTATTTGCTTAATATGATTTCATTGCCAAAAGCAGTGTTACAGTAGCAGAGATACCTCAGAAGAAAACTACTCCCAGTATCATATCAAGAGACTAGTTATGATTTACGTATAGTCAGTTTAAGCATCTGGAAGCAACTTTTTCAAATTATTATGTCAGATGATTAATAGACAGCTGGACTTCTGATGGGTGAAGAGTAGCTGCTCTCATGGATACATTAAAAAAGTCTCCCTAGAGCTAGGGGTGATCTGCATAAATGAATCACCACCTCCCACAGATACAACCTTCCTCACTCATGGAAATACCTGGGATTGCAATAGAATAGCCTTTTATTTATTAAAAGTTCATGCCTTAATCTATCAGAAAACACATATTATATCCATTGCCTTTGAATTTTCAGGTTGTCAGTCATAACAGACGTGCAAAAATATAGATTAAGCATTTAGATTTAACACAGAGAAATAATGTTTTATGGCTTTTAGACAGCAAATTGGACTAGATGATCTTTTGAGGTTCCTTCCAATCTCTAACATTCTGTGATTCTGTGAAATTATCAAGAGGAAGTGACCATTTGCTCATTGCAGTTATGGTGTTAAGTCCACAAGTCAAAGCTATTTCTGCTATCAATGTTCCAAGTAGAATTATGAATAAAAATTATATTTGTAGCAGACTGTCTGGCACAAAAGAAGCCATCTGTTTTTGATCACCTCTGTAAAAACATGGTTTTTTTCACTGCAGCTTTGATATTGATTATTTGATCTTGGGTAAACAAAAGCCATGATATCATAATTCCTGTACCTGAGGTCCCTCCCTTTCACACTGCTGTTCTTGTAACTATTAAAGGGTTTCTAAAAACTGGAAACATCACTGGTAATGCCTTAGCATATGTTATATGACTTACATGAAGTTTTATTTTTTCCAGTAGAATGCTTTCAACATGGATAAAATTTTATGCTGGCACACAGAGTTCTAGTTCAAAGGCTGCACTGCTTTGTTAAATGATTGGCAAAGTTTCCTGAAGTTATGCTTGTTTGCATCAAGTGCTCTGAAAGATACTGGATGTGTAGCACTTTGTGATAAGAGAGCTTGCAGGTTCACAAAATCTACAAGTCTTGCCATAAATATTTTTGACTATTAGCCAAGTAACAGCAAACAGAGCCTTTATGACAGGGAAAGCGTGAAATCACCAGAAAAGGAGAATGAGAAGTTAAAATCATAGAAGAGTTGAGACAGAGCACCCAGGACCTCCCAGGAACTGTAGGGGAAGTGAACTGCCAAGTGAAAGAGTGAAGCAGTTGGGGAATGTGGACAGACCAGCCTCTTCCCATTCAACAGATTTTATCTACCTGGCATTTAATACCAACAACCTTTCCCTGAGGCCCACTGTAAAGACACAGTAGTAACCCATATGTTAGATTAGACCTATCCATCTGATCCCATCTCTTATTTCTTGAGAGCAGACAGGAACAGAATAGTAAAAGGAAGGTGAGAGGAAAGCGGACTATTGCAATAAACTATCCACAGAAATGTGTCTTCCTAAGTGCCATTCATAAAAGCTGTCTGTCTTGTGCTCCGATACACAATGCTTTACCAGCCACCTTCTGAATGTTGATTTGTGATATTTATGTTACCTACATGTATCTGCAATTCAGGCTTTAAATCCTACAAACTTCTTGTCTTGGTGAGATTCAGGCCAGCTACCCGCTGTGTAAAATTACAGTATTTTCCAAATACATTATTTTGCTCTGTGTTATGTTTGTCTTGCCTATATTCTGTTGAGTCACCATGGAGTCAACAAGTCTCCATGGAGTAAGGTATGAAAAAAGAAGGAAAAGGGGTGCTACGTCTTCCATTGCTGGTGACCATCTTATACTCAAAGCCAAACTTGTATTCTGCTAAAGCAGACCACCCCTCCACCCCCAATTCACCTTCCATTCACTGCATTTCCTGTAATCATTAGTTATCTCAGTAACCTTAATATTTCAGGTTTTTATGTTGTATTTTTCTAAAGATTAAATGCTAGACAAATGTTCATTTCACTTTTATTGTTATTCATTATTTTGTACTTCTCCCATTGAAGGAGAATTCAGGCTGGCAGTACTCAGGGACTGGTGAATGCTAAAATGAGCTTGAGGAAGTGGTCTAAATTAAAGTCATTTAATTACCTCCAGTGCCCTCCTTCAATGTGTAGAAATTTTGCTAAAATTTCAATTGAAATTCTGCTTCTCTATCTGAAGAATGTGGATCTGGTTTATTGTGTTGCTTATTCTTGGACAGCCAAAGATATTGGCACTTTTAAGAGAGACACCTATTGGCACTTACAGAATCGGAACAGAAGTGAAATCATAGTTTATTCCCTTCCTTACAGTTTCTTGCTTCTCTGTACTAAAAATAAGAACATGAAGAGAGATTTTGAGAGACAGGCCAATAAGACCACTTTGTAGAAAGCCTAGAATGTGACTAGCATCCCAATAAGTCCAGCAAAATTTGCTTTAATCCCTGCATCACACTGGGACACCCTATTGCATATATATCGGCCAAGAATTGTCAGGAAAATTTCAGACTTCTGCAATATGCACTAGACAACTCCCAGACACAGATTAGATTTGTACATGTACCTATCCATCACTTTCCAATACAAACAACAAGACAGCAAAGACAGTTACATACTTTTAGAACATATTCAGTTATGGAGCATTGATGACCTTTTTAAGAAAACAACTAAATGCTGTCCTTCAAGCATATACACTTAAAACTTACTTGAAAGGTTTTTCACAGTGTGCTTGTGCAAGCCCCTTTGCACTGGCAGATACCCATTCTGCCAAAGCAAAACAGCCTCCAAAATCAGGGTCTGAGATTTCAAGATAGGATCATGAGTTTCATTCCAAAGAATAACATTGATACAAAACAATGTTTATTGGATAGCTTAAAAAAAACATACTGCTTTATTTAACGACTTCATCTTTTTTAAAGAAAATTATTTTTTGTTGTTCTTTCTTGGCATTTTTTTTCCTGTCTTACTGAAAACCATTGTAGATGTGTCTGGAAACAGATTCAAAAAGCTTACTGGTCTAACTTCATCCTTTAACACTTCTAAATGTTTCCTGATGTATGGCTATCCCAGACCATTCTTATTTGTTTTTCTGGGAAGACTCCACTGAAATTTAACCCAGTATCATGGCATTTTCTTTATGATGATAGTCATGTAAACTATTCAAGATCAATCCGAAGTTTTTGTGTATACTAGTGAAGGATCAGGGTCTTTAGACCTTCTTTCATGTAGGTGTTCTGAACCTTTCACAGCTACTTTTCTCTTCGCTGTCAGTAGTAGGCAGCACTGCTAAATCTTCATCCTTTTGTTGTCCCCTTGCTACATACCAGAAAGTAAAGGGCAAGGAGGTGAAGGGCACCTAACAATATTAGCATCCTTAAGGGAATAACTTTGCACTTCATTATGTTCACTAATGTGTTAGCACCATCACGGTTTATTGATTATAGTGCTCCCTGGCCAGTAGTAATTAGATGTCATTTTGCAGTGTATGCTTGTATAACTCCTAGTTTATAGCTGATAAGGTATTTACTGAAAAGTAATCAGACACAGACGGTATGAGAATTAATATGAATCACTAAATTCTATAATCAGCCAACGTTTTGTTTCTGTGCACACAATTCCAGAGCATCGTGTTCAGTGGCATATATATGCAGACATCAGACAATAATGCAGTCACCTTTCTCTGCCTTTGTTTTCATCTCAGAAAATATATTTTTCAACAGAACTTCAAGATCCTGCAAAAGAAATACACCACATATTGGCAGTATCCCGGAGCATGCTGGTCCCTCAGGCTGCTAACTGGTTGAGACAAGATGATAGCTTGCCAGTGTCAAGTGATGATTTCCTGAGGCAGGGACCTAGCAACTACCCTTTTAAAGGGAAGCTAAGGGCACCCTGCAGTCCCATAATGATAATATGGTTAATTTCACAAAAAAGCATGAAGTACATTAATGCTGGGACTAATAATGCACAGACTTAGGCCGTAAGTCCTATGCATTGTTTCAGTTTTCATGCCACATCTACCAAACTTAAGTATCCAAAATGCAGAGTTCTTGAGATAAAACCTTAATCTGCCCCACTCTGTCAGTGTAACAGTCCTTACAGAAATCTTTTTTTACTCCTTCCTTCACTGGAGTGTGTGAAAAATTATTAAGATACATACTAAAGAGTTGCTGACACTCCAGCCAGCAGAGGTCACGGACAATACACATAGGCACTGGCGGGTACCTTACAATGCTTTCACTGAAAAGTTCAATACAATCTTTCTATTCTCTTTAGCAAAGCAGCTGCTTGACTCTGGCCTACAAACAGAAACTGGTCTCTCACTAATGCAATGCCTCATTAGCAGAAAAGATGTATGGCTTATTCTACAGAGTTTTTTTTTTTTTTCCCAAATACCTGGTATATCAGGATAAACCTGAAAATATCAGAGTGAGACATCACCTCCTCATGCTCTCCTCCCTGGAGATTTAATTCAGCTGAACGCTTCTTCTCATTAAGATCTTCACCTGTCACTAAAATCCAGGCTTAAACTACCAATAATGTGATCTGATGTCTTTGGTGGTACTCTGACTAGAGATGTGGGTCCCAAACATCTTGTCTCTCCCCAAATGTGGAAATATCTGGATATGCAGTGCCGGTTCAGGTCAAGTTTTGCTGACTATGTATTTATAGCATCACCACCATCATAATCTGAAATGTAAGATCCACTGTTATAAATTTTTATAGCACAAATAAGTCTCTGCAATGGAGTAAGCTGCTTCAGAGACAGAGCACTTGGAAGACTCAATACACCAGGTGCTACATGGCTCCATAACACTGCTAAACTGGTCCTGAAGTGTGTAAATCTCAACAGACAAGAGAAAAGTGAAATATTATATCAGTGGTTAAATTTTTCCCAGAAAGATTAAGTGGCTTGTCTACAGTCAAGCAGGATAATGAATTGTGACATTCTGTGCTCCAGCTCAGGCTTTTAGCTGTAAGAACAAATGTCCTCTGAGCTGCTAATTCTAGCAAAGTAGCAATATTTTTACATACAAGATTCTATTACCAAACAGTCTGCAAAATAAAGAATTGCCTGTCATATAGTTTGACACAAAAGATAGATTTAAAAAAAAAATATAACAGATCTTTGAACTTGGACAAACACTCCTGACTGCAGTCAGTGTATAGCCGAATTAATGCATTAGAAATCTGTCCATCCTCTGCTGTCCTTTTGCAATGATATGACAGAATTTATCTTTTCAGAATATGTTACTCTGTCTGCAATATATTGTTTCTTTAAGTTTCCATGATTATGAGCCTTAAGCAGTACTGCAGAATTAAAAAATTTGTGCAAAAATTCTTGCAAAAATAGAGACCGCTCTATTTTATGTGAGTTTTTCCCTATGCAGTAATCAGAACTTCTTCATTCACAGAAACCACACTGACAAATGGATTATCTGCATTCCACACATTGCCAGCTAGGTGATATGTGGAGATGTGAGAAATTCTTATACTTTTCAGTTTTAAGGCATCCAGAAACATTTCACCTATTCACTCAAAATTCAGTAATTGCTTTGGTTGAAACCAGTTTTTAAAAATAACAAGATACATAGCAGAAAAATAAGAGTATTTTGCCTGTAAATTATTTCCTGAGGTCCTTTAACCCATCCAACCAGGATAACACATTTTGTCAATGTCAGCTTTTTTACCCATGTCTCCAGTGATCCCCTTATGTTTAGAATAAATGGCAATTGCCTGGCAAATCTGTGGCTGCCATCTGAGGCGAGGTTGTACCTACAAACTGAACGGCCATCCGGCTGCTACCAAGAGGCAAGTAAAACATCTGAGTTCTGCTCACTTTCCCTCAATGCAGGACATGATCATGTTCCTCTCTTTCACCATGACAGCAATTTTCAAGAAACTTTGAAAGCTGTACCATGCTCTGAAACTGCTGGAGACACTATGAATTCCTCAATTCTAAGTGTAGTACCCAAAATTCTGACTCTAACCCAAAACACCAATGCTATCGAATAGCATTAGGACAAAGAGACTACCTGTATCAAGGGCAGCACCTTACACTACTGGAAGAAAAAAAAAAAAAGAAAAAAAAAAAGTGCCTCATTTTGTTTGTTTGGGACTCGCAACTTAAATCTGTCTGCTTTCCTCCAGATTTTATATTAAGCAATGAAAAATAATGCCCTTACATTACCATTGGGTGGCAGGGCCAGCTCCAGTGCCCAGTTTCCTGGAACTGCTCAATTAAATTTAAAAGGGTAAATAAATTAGTATCTTCAAAAAAATCTTAGAATTATACTGAGTCATTCTGACTGTTATCTACAACCAGGGCATGAAAAAGCCTTTACAGCTAGCCCAGAACCAATTCCTCTTGACAGCAAAGTCACAAGAGCTTCCAGGTTTTGTGGTCTAACTGATGTAATCAGTGAGGTTTGTCACAAATTCCATTCCCTAAAATGCTGAGTTAAGTCTCCAAAGTAAGCATGAAAAACGAATTTCAAAATGTGTTGATGCATTTGCTGTGTTTCAATAGTATAAGTACCCACAGTAAATTTGTGAAGTTCTTTGTTTATACCCATATGAAAGTCCCTCCTCAGCCAACCCCATGACTGTAACCTTCTAGAGCATCCCGTCATTTCAGTAACAATTTCAGAGACTGGCAGATGGTTCCAGGTTGTGTTAGCTCTGTATTTATGGGGAAAACAAGCCTTTCTCTAATGTGCGGCAAGACAATAATTAAATATCCCTTATCCAGTGCAGACGGATGATTCCTTGTGAAGCAGCATGTTCCGACATTGCCCACTATACGAAACCACTGTCACAAGCATCTCTTGTTGAGGCAAGGAGGCATGCTAAAGGAGATTCTCCAAAAACTGTCAGAAGAGAACCCAAGTAAAGCCACAGTTTAGCTCTGGATCTGAAAGCCTGTCCCCGCACAAGGAACGATTCATGAAGAGTTTCATAGGAAGAGTGGAGGTCCTCGGGGTGTGACAACTGCCGTCCCTGGTGGCGAAGGACCTACAAAATCGATCGTGTCAAGGAGAGCAGGTCCACCAACCCTCATAAGCCAGAGCTGCAACGGCGGCCCTC